>NC_142933.1:73927469-74134969 GCF_046866305.1 Octopus bimaculoides
ACATGTAATATGTACACATATATACATATATATCCATATATATACATGCATACAGATATCTATACATATATACACCCATCACGCACATACACATGCACACAAATACACATGCACACAAATACACACATTAGTCATTTGTTTTCTTATCCAAAACTACGTCAAAAGTACTGAACAGATCTTTATGAAATTTGGAAATTATATTCTATGCATAACGGCCATAAATCCCATGAAAATTCATATATTTTTGATGTTGATGAAATTTTAACCCGAGCATAACAGATGAGCATTATTTGTAATTCAACGGTACAACAATGTAAGACTACCCTTTCAGATATACTTACATTGTGATTTCTGCAATGTGGTGCATAAATTGTCAAGTAAATGAGACGCATCTTTGCCTTCACTGATTCACTTGCAAAGTGTTGAGTAAAATTATTTCGTTGCAGACCTGCTTTGGGTCTTTTTATTATCACTGCGACACACATAGTCCCTAGTTGGTAATATTGATTTCAAGGCCCTCCTGGATGAGAGACTGGCATTCCACTTAATGTCTATGTTCCATGCTGGCATGGATTGGAGAGTTATTAATGTAGAAATATGGTATCGTAGCTACTAACACTTGAGGGTTACGTAGTCTGGACGGCGTTTTTAGATTTCATTATTCTCTTTAACCCGGGCAAAGCCTGGTATTTCTGCTAGTATGAAATAAAAATGAGCTGGAAAGTATTTGACTATAGGTCTGTTTGATTAGAATTAACTTGGGGTCTAAACAACTTATTCATAATCGTGTTGTAATCCTTTCTGCCTCCCTGAACACTTTCAATTTTAATTCCATTTATTTCAATTGTCTTTGTAATTCTAAATAATTTACTTCATCTCTTTGTTACCCATTTAATTTTATTTCTATTGATTTCTCTAAATGCATTGTATTTTCAATTGAAATTTTCAGAAGTACTTCAACGGTTAGATGTCCCAGAATTTAATGGTACCTCATATGTAGAGCTTCCATTGAATGATAGTGATTTATTAGACACAATGACAATAGCTGTTTGGTTCAAAACAACTAAACCAGATGGTAAGCATCTTTTCTTTTATAAATCTAGATATATAATCTTCTCTTTCTCTCTCCCCCTCTCTCATTCTTTTCCCTTCTTTCTTGCTCTCTTTTTTTCTTTCTCTTTGTCCCACTCTCATTTCATAATATTCTCTCTCTCTCTCTACTGGTGTTCATTTTGTTTGTTATTTTGTTGTTTTATATTTCTTTCCATCTTTGTTGGACATAACACTATAATGCCTAAATTATCAATATGAAGAAATCAAACAACTTATTCATTGGTCTTTTTTAGTGTATTTAAGAGTAATGAGTATCTTAATGTTATATTAAACTGTCTTACACAAACAGACACACACACAGACATATATATATATATATATATATATATATATATATATATATATATATATATATATATATATAAATTTATTTCTGTATCTTTCAATACATCTCAATGCTTCTAAAACAAACTTTTATTTCATGTCATAATGACATTTGTCACTGTTTCCACATACACACACTGGTAAATGCACTCCCTTAACATTCTGCAAACAGTCAACATTTACTTGCAACCTAAATATTTCATAGACATAATAACCTACACCCTTTCAACTGCACTGAAAGGCAGTCACTATACTTATACCACAGAAACAATTTTGAAGTTCTATGCTCTTCTTACTCATAAAGTTAAACCTCGTTAAGTTGCTACACATAACTGGCACACATGCAGGTGGCACATAAAAAGCACTCTTCGAACACTAGGCCTCACAAAGGTGTTGACAAGTGACTGAGACCATTGGGGATATGCTGTGCTTGAGAAGACTTGTCAAGCCGTAGTTGTGGCCAATGCTTGTGAGACATAATTGGTACCCAGTTACTGGTACCAGTGACACATAAAATGCACCCATCACACTCTTGGAGTGGTTGGTATTAGGAAGGGCATCCAGCCATAGAAAACATACCCCCCAATCAGTCTGGAACTTGGTGCAACTGTGCAATTTACCAGTTTCAGTCAAACTGTCTAATCCATGCCTGCATGGAAGGCAGATGCTAAATGAAGATGATGACGCATCATGATCTCTCGTGACAATTTCATATGTATAACATTGCCATACTGTCATCATCATCATCATCATTGTTTAATGTCCACTTCTCCATGCTTGCATGGGTTGGGCAGAATTTGTTGAGGTGGAGTTTTGTACAGCTGGTGCCCTTCCTGTTACTAACCCTCACCTGTTTCCATGTAGGTAATTTTACCTATAACCAGACATGTTTACATGGGAGATTGGAAATGAAGGACACTGACTGCATACACACACACGTATATATGACAGGTTTCTTTCAGTTTCCATCTACCACCACTCAGGACTTTCATCAACTCAGGGCTATAGTAGAAGACACTTGTCCAAGGTCCCTCACAGTGGGACTAAAGTTGAGACTATGTGGTTGGGAAGCAAACTTTTTAACCACACACCCACACCTGTGCCTATCCAAAAGAAATTATATATACATATATATATATATATATATATATATATATATTGTGCTTGTGAAGACCTGTTGAGTCAAGTGAAATCATTGTCCTGGCTGATGCCAGTACCACGTGATTGGCACCCATGCCTGTGGCACGTAGAAAGCATTTGAGCTTGGTCATTGCCAGTGCCACTTGATTAGCACCCGTGCCTGTGGCACATAAAAAGCACCATTCAAGAATGGTCGATGCTAGTACTGTCTGACTGGGCCCTTGTACTGATGGCATGTAAAAAGCACCCACTACACTCTTGAAATGGTTGACTTTAGGAAGGGCATCCACCTTTAGAAACTTTGCCAGATCAGATTGGAACACCTGGTGCAGCCTTCTGGCTTGCTAGCCCTCAGTCAAACTATCCAACCCATTCCAGCATGGAAAGTGGACGTTAAACGACAACGATGATGATATATATACAAGTTGGCCATAAGAAGCTTCAAGTGTAGTGTGCAAAACAGACGACTGCGCTTGTATGGTCATCTGTTACATATGGATAAGGACAGCTGTGTTAGGAAGTACCACTCCCTAACTGTGGAAGGAACCTGTGGAAGAGGTAGACCCAAGAAGACATGGAATGAGATGGTGAAGCATGACCTTCGAACATTGGGCCTCACAGAGGCCATGATAGGAGACCGAGACCTTTGGAGATATGCTGTGACTGAGAAGACCTGGCAACTAAAATGAGATTGCAGCCGTGAATGTCCAGCCCATTTAAGGGTACCCCCAATGCATCTGGTGATATGGTATGCTTGAGAAGACCTGTTGAGTCAAGTAAAACCAATACTATAGCTGTCACCAGTGCCCCCTGACTGGCTCCTGTGCTGGTGGCATGTGAAAAGCACCATCCAAACATGGTCAATGCCAGGTCTGCCTCACTAGCAGTACCCACTGACTGGCTCCCATGCCAGTGGCACGTAAAATGCACTCTCAAATGGGATCAATGCCAGGACAGCCTGACTGGCCCCCCGTGCTAGTGGCACATAAAAAAGCACCATCCAAACATGGCCAATGCCAATACCCACTGACTAGCTCCCATGCTGGTGGCCCATAAAAAGCACCATTTGAACATGGTCGATGCCAGAACCCCTGACTGGTCCCCATGCCAGTGGCATGAAAAAAGTACTATCCAAACGTGATTGATGTCAAGCCCACCTGACTGGCTCCTGTGCTGGTGGCATGTAAAAAGTACCCACTACACGCTCTGAGTGGTTGGCGTTAGGAAGGGCATCCAGCAGTAAAAACATTGCCAGATGACAATGGAGTCTGGTGCAGCCGCTGGCTCTCCAGACTTCAGTCAAACCATCCAACCCATGCCAGCATAGAAAATGGACGTTAAATGATAATGATGATGATGATATATATAAATACATACATACACTCACACACGCATACATATACACATCAGATAAAACAAATCATCATCATCATCATCATCGTTTAACGTCCGCTTTCCATGCTAGCATGGGTTGGACGATTTGACTGAGGACTGGTGAAACCGGATGGCAACACCAGGCTCCAGTCTGATTTGGCAGAGTTTCTACAGCTGGATGCCCTTCCTAACGCCAACCACTCAGAGAGTGTAGTGGGTGCTTTTACGTGTCACCCGCACGAAAACGGCCACGCTCGAAATGGTGTCTTTTATGTGCCACCCGCACAAGCCAGTCCAGGGGCACTGGCAACGATCTCGCTCGAAAATCCTACAGGAGCCAGTCAGGCGGTACTGGCAACGGCCACGCTCAAAATGGTGCATCTCATGTGCCACCCGCACAAGAACCAGTCCAGGGGCACTGGCAACGATCTTACTTGGCTTGCCGGGTCTTCTCACGCACAGCCCATTTCCAAAGGTCTCGGTCCGTAGTCATCGCCTCGGTGAGGCCCAATGTACGAAGGTCTTGCCTCACCACCTCAGCCCAGGTCTTCCTGGGCCTACCTCTTCCACGGGTTCCCTCAACTGTTAGGGTGTGGCACTTTTTCACGCAGTTATCCTCCTCCATTCTCACCACATGTCCATACCAGCGCAATCGTCTCTCTTGCACGCCACAACTGATGCTTCTAATGTTCAGCTTTTCTCTCAAGATACTTACACTCTGACGGGTATTCACATTGACATTACACATCCAACGGAGCATACTGGCTTCATTCCTTGCGAGCTTACGTATGTCCTCAGCAGTTACAGCCCATGTTTCACTGCCATGTAGCATGGTTGTTCGTACGCATGCGTCATACAGTCTGCCTTTTACTCTGAGTGAGAGTCCCTTTGTCGCCAGCAGGGGTAAGAGCTCTCTAAACTTTGCCCAGGCTATTCTTATTCTAGCAGCTACACTTTCAGCGCACCCACCCCCACTACTAACTTGGTCGCCCAGATAGCGGAAGCTATCGACTACCTCTAGTTTTTCACCCTGGAATGAGATAGAAGTTGTTTCCTGTTTGTTTGCAGTCTTTATTGCACCTGAACATCTGCCACAAACAAAAACTAACTTGCTAGTTAACCTGCCTTTGATGTTGCTGCACCTCTTATGTGTCCATAGCTTGCACCGGGTACATCTTATAGAGTTACTACCTACTCCTTTTCTACATACTGAGCAGGGCCATCTACCTGAAGGGGTTTGTGTTTTATCTACCTTCCTACTTATTAGGATTTTGGTTTTAGCTAGGTTGACTCTAAGGCCCTTCAATTCTAGACCTTGCTTCCACACCTGAAACTTCTCCTCTAGTTCTGATAGTGACTCCGCAATTAGGGCAAGGTCATCAGCATAGAGGAGCTCCCAGGGGCAACCTGTCTTGAACTCCTCTGTGATTGCCTGGAGGACTATGGTAAATAATAGGGGGCTGAGGACGGAACCTTGGTGGACCCCTACCTCTACCCGGAATTCATTGCTGTACTCATTTCCAACCCTCACCTTACTGGCCGCATCTCTGTACATGGCTCGCACAGCTCTCACTAGCCATTCTTCTATCCCAAGTTTCCTCATTGACCACCAGATAAGGGATCGGGGGACCCTGTCAAAGGCTTTCTCCATGTCAACGAAAGCCAGGTACAGAGGTTTATCCTTGGCTAGGTATTTCTCTTGCAACTGTCTCACTAGAAATAAGGCATCAGTAGTGCTTTTACCTGGCACGAACCCAAACTGCATCTCATCTAAATTGATTCGCTCCCTAATTAGTTGGGCTATGACCCTCTCTGTAACTTTCATAACCTGATCTAACAGCTTGATGCCTCTGTAATTATTTGTATCTAAAGCGTCCCCTTTACCTTTGTAGCAGTTGACTATGATGCTGCTACACCAGTCATAGGGTATGACTCCTTCGTGTATCACCTGGTTCGTAATACGGGTGACTAGGCTATAGCCAACACTGCCAGATATTTTGAGCATCTCTGCAGTGATTCCTGATGGGCCGGGGGCTTTCCCGGTCTTCATACTCTTAATTGCTTTATCTACCCTGGTACTATCAACTCGGATAGCTGGTCCCTCTATTGGGTCGACATAAGGCAGGCTCTCTTTCTCCCATTCATTCTCTTTATTAAGCAATCTATCGTAGTGGCATCTCCAGACCTCTTTCTTTGCATCCTCATTTAATGCAAGCGTACCATCATCCATGCGAACACATTTCTCTCCTACAACATCACTATTCTCTCTCCTACACTGTCTTGCAACCCGAAATACCTCGAGTCTTTGGTCCTCACGGCGCAGAACATTGGCAAATCTTTCCTTATCTGCTTCCCCTCTGGCTAAATAAACCTGTCGCCTAGCCTCCCTTCTGGCACATTGGTACAATTCCCTGCTACCACCGTTCTTCCAGTCCTTAGTGAAAAAATAGTTATTCCATTAGTTTACAGCTGTTTTGTTTTCATGTTATATAAATGGCATTACATTACCCTTCACACATATATAAAATATACATATAGATATATATGTACACCAGAATATAGAAATGATTGTAAATTAACAGACTACTCTTCAAAATGCTTCATGCTAGGTTAAAACATTCATTCTACTACACCCAGCAAACAGTTTTCATCATATATCACAAACACTAAATGCATTCAATAGGTTACCATATATGGCTTGTGTTAAGGGCACGATCAATACAAATTCTGAGAAAAAGCAGTAGAGAAAAATAAGAAAAGAAAACAGGATGATAAATAGGTACAAAATGTAAAATAAGAAAAATAAAGATTTATGTGACCTCTGATTCTTTAAAAACCTATTCTTACTATACACACACACACACACACAGAATTTAACTTGTTTTTTACCTTTTTTTAAATTGTGCGTATCATTTTTCGAAGAATAACACTTATTATTTACTTTATTGTGTAATACTACACCTGTACTGAACATTCATAGCTCTCATGTCTAGTGAAGTATGATTAATGAGATTATAGAGTTGTTTGGCAAGATTCTTAGTATGAAATCATGCTTGCATGGGTTGGGCAGAATTTGTTGAGGTGGAGTTTTGTACAGCTGGTGCCCTTCCTGTTACTAACCCTCACCTGTTTCCATGTAGGTAATTTTACCTATAACCAGACATGTTTACATGGGAGATTGGAAATGAAGGACACTGACTGCATACACACACACGTATATATGACAGGTTTCTTTCAGTTTCCATCTACCACCACTCAGGACTTTCATCAACTCAGGGCTATAGTAGAAGACACTTGTCCAAGGTCCCTCACAGTGGGACTAAAGTTGAGACTATGTGGTTGGGAAGCAAACTTTTTAACCACACACCCACACCTGTGCCTATCCAAAAGAAATTATATATACATATATATATATATATATATATATATATATATATTGTGCTTGTGAAGACCTGTTGAGTCAAGTGAAATCATTGTCCTGGCTGATGCCAGTACCACGTGATTGGCACCCATGCCTGTGGCACGTAGAAAGCATTTGAGCTTGGTCATTGCCAGTGCCACTTGATTAGCACCCGTGCCTGTGGCACATAAAAAGCACCATTCAAGAATGGTCGATGCTAGTACTGTCTGACTGGGCCCTTGTACTGATGGCATGTAAAAAGCACCCACTACACTCTTGAAATGGTTGACTTTAGGAAGGGCATCCACCTTTAGAAACTTTGCCAGATCAGATTGGAACACCTGGTGCAGCCTTCTGGCTTGCTAGCCCTCAGTCAAACTATCCAACCCATTCCAGCATGGAAAGTGGACGTTAAACGACAACGATGATGATATATATACAAGTTGGCCATAAGAAGCTTCAAGTGTAGTGTGCAAAACAGACGACTGCGCTTGTATGGTCATCTGTTACATATGGATAAGGACAGCTGTGTTAGGAAGTACCACTCCCTAACTGTGGAAGGAACCTGTGGAAGAGGTAGACCCAAGAAGACATGGAATGAGATGGTGAAGCATGACCTTCGAACATTGGGCCTCACAGAGGCCATGATAGGAGACCGAGACCTTTGGAGATATGCTGTGACTGAGAAGACCTGGCAACTAAAATGAGATTGCAGCCGTGAATGTCCAGCCCATTTAAGGGTACCCCCAATGCATCTGGTGATATGGTATGCTTGAGAAGACCTGTTGAGTCAAGTAAAACCAATACTATAGCTGTCACCAGTGCCCCCTGACTGGCTCCTGTGCTGGTGGCATGTGAAAAGCACCATCCAAACATGGTCAATGCCAGGTCTGCCTCACTAGCAGTACCCACTGACTGGCTCCCATGCCAGTGGCACGTAAAATGCACTCTCAAATGGGATCAATGCCAGGACAGCCTGACTGGCCCCCCGTGCTAGTGGCACATAAAAAAGCACCATCCAAACATGGCCAATGCCAATACCCACTGACTAGCTCCCATGCTGGTGGCCCATAAAAAGCACCATTTGAACATGGTCGATGCCAGAACCCCTGACTGGTCCCCATGCCAGTGGCATGAAAAAAGTACTATCCAAACGTGATTGATGTCAAGCCCACCTGACTGGCTCCTGTGCTGGTGGCATGTAAAAAGTACCCACTACACGCTCTGAGTGGTTGGCGTTAGGAAGGGCATCCAGCAGTAAAAACATTGCCAGATGACAATGGAGTCTGGTGCAGCCGCTGGCTCTCCAGACTTCAGTCAAACCATCCAACCCATGCCAGCATAGAAAATGGACGTTAAATGATAATGATGATGATGATATATATAAATACATACATACACTCACACACGCATACATATACACATCAGATAAAACAAATGAAGTGAAAAAATAGTTATTCCATTAGTTTACAGCTGTTTTGTTTTCATGTTATATAAATGGCATTACATTACCCTTCACACATATATAAAATATACATATAGATATATATGTACACCAGAATATAGAAATGATTGTAAATTAACAGACTACTCTTCAAAATGCTTCATGCTAGGTTAAAACATTCATTCTACTACATCCAGCAAACAGTTTTCATCATATATCACAAACACTAAATGCATTCAATAGGTTACCATATATGGCTTGTGTTAAGGGCACGATCAATACAAATTCTGAGAAAAAGCAGTAGAGAAAAATAAGAAAAGAAAACAGGATGATAAATAGGTACAAAATGTAAAATAAGAAAAATAAAGATTTATGTGACCTCTGATTCTTTAAAAACCTATTCTTACTACACACACACACACACACACAGAATTTAACTTGTTTTTTACCTTTTTTTAAATTGTGCGTATCATTTTTCGAAGAATAACACTTATTATTTACTTTATTGTGTAATACTACACCTGTACTGAACATTCATAGCTCTCATGTCTAGTGAAGTATGATTAATGAGATTATAGAGTTGTTTGGCAAGATTCTTAGTATGAAATCAAGAACTGAAATAGATATGCTTCGATTTTGGGATGGTCATTTTCTTTTCTTTTACTGTGTCAAATAAACACACACTATGTATTCAATCTTCGCTTCAGATTTATTTTATTATTGCTCTTATTTTATGTCGTTTGGAAATCTTTCATCACACATCCTGTGACCTCTTCAGTGACTCTCCATCCTACATATCTCCTGTTTTCATTTGTCTTTCTATGGTGTGTATCCTTATCTGTGCATATGTTTGCTTATTTTGTGTGTGTGTGTGTGTGTGTGTGTGTGTGCATGTGTGTGTGTGCGCATGTGCATGTGTGTGTGTGTGTGTGCTGCCATATCATGAGTTGACCTTATTTATCTTCTTCTTAGTCTTTTCTATGCTATTCCAGTATTTACTCCTGTATAGGAAGCAGATCTCATTCGCACCATTCTCTATGATGACCTGGCTCTTTTGTACACTCTAATCCTGTCCCTTTGGCTATAGCCAGAAAACTGCATGTGGTGGATGAATTGTTGTATGTGTTCTAATTCCATTTGGTTGCACATGCATGACACATTTCTCATCACTGCCAGAAATCTCGGTCCCTTGTTATCCCCTCTGTGAGGCCCATGGGAAGATCCTTTCTCACCACTTTGTCCCATGGCTTCTTGGGTCTACCCCTTCCACACATTCCCTCCACAATTAGAGATCAGCACTTCTTGATGCAGCTGTCTTCATCTATATGTATTACATGACTGTACAAGCAGTTTTCCCTCTTGCACACAACATTTGATGCCTTATATACCCATTTTTTTTTTTCTCAGGTCACATACACTCTGTTGCATATGCATACTGACATTACCCATTTTTATGACGTGGGTGTAAAATAGTATTACCCAAATAAAATATTTAGATTGGGATTATTTAAAATAACCTAACACAGAATTATTATGTTCACACAGAATGCACTCCAAACTGCTCAAATGTATTAACCAACATGCATCACACTAACACAGTAACCAATATAGTTGACTAACACTGTTAACCCCCTTGACAGTTCACTCAGTTCTTATTTATTGAAATCCATTAGTTCACTTTCAGTCACATGGGAGTGTTCAGGATCATCCCACAACATCTCCCCTTTTTGAGAATCAGAATCTGTCAGGAGTTTAATATCTTTTACATTTAGGGTCTGATTTCAATACTGCAAATGATACCTTACATTTACGTTTGATAACTGGTAAAGAATTATCCTTTACCTGAAATTTTGCTTTAAATTTATTGCACCAACCCAACTTGTCCAAAAAAAAAAACATTGGAGAATAACCTTTTCATTTATTTTAAAAAATTTTCTTACTCCGTATTTGAACTAGAGAATGACCCCATTACATTTTTACAAAAATTATTTATAGGTAAATCCCATAGGTCGATCAGTTCCATCCAGTTAGTTCCAAAATGGTTACTTGTATTTTTTAATTAAGCTTTCACTGTTATAGTCTCACTACGATTTGTAATGCTACAGATACTTTCACCTTTAAAAATTAATTTAATCCCTAAGACTCCACGAGCAATCTTTGAGGTTTTCTGTGGTGTAGGTTTCCTGATTGCTTTCATGTGTTTTCATTAATTAAAGTAATGTCACTACATGTATCTAACTGTAACTTTACATCTATATTATTAATTCTTACATACGCAAATTTTCTTTGAGTCTCATTTGTATTTCTTGTCGCCAATAAACTGTTTACATCATTTTTTTCTATTGAACCATTTTCTGGGTTTTGTTTTACAGGGTGATTTTTTTTAAGACCTATCTTACCACACTTGAAACATTTTCGATTTTTTAAGAACAGTCAGATTTGTAGTGTAACTCTCCACATCCAAATCATTGATTAATTTTCTGTTTTTCATTTCTTACTTTCAGTCACACCGACAGTATATGAGAGCAGTTTCTCACTTCAGTTTGTTCCATATGTTGCCTTAGATTTATTATTCTCTGGCATTCCTTAGATATTTCTGGTAGTGTTAGCATTTGAATCTGCTCTGATTTAGTCAGAATTTGGTTACAAATTTCCACATCTTTCTTTGCCATTAAACCTAGCACGAAAATTAAGCATTTAAACATATCTGGTGTTGGTTCACTAATTTTCAATCTCTCACATTCCCTATTAACGATTCCAGCATATGTCATAAAATCTTTGTCCTCATTTATTGTAATATTCATGCATTGCTGGCACATATCAAATAAAGAGCTTTTTTCATTGAAAATTTTTGATTGAATATTCACCATTTCCTCAAAACAGACTTAACCCTGTTTCTTTGGTTATATGTGATGGCAATATTTCTCTTGCTCAACTTTCTCAACAAAAGTCGAGTTTTTTTTTTCATCTTGCTATTCAGAGCATTCTTCTCTAAAAATTTCCTCATTCCTTCTAGAGTAAGAAGGAAATGTTGTAACCGCCTCTGGCTTATATGTGAACTCTCCATTGCAGTTTGCAACCATATCAGAGGTGAACGAACCAAATGTATTTTCTGTTTTCTTCTGCATCTGTTGTACTAACAGTTGTGGTTGCTTCAGAAATTCCAGCAACTGCTGCAGTTGGTGTTGTTGCTGTTGTTGTTGCTTTTGTTGCTGCTGTTCTTGCTGTTTTGTAATTCCACCAACTGTTGTTCTTGTTGCTGTTTCTGTAATTCCAGCAACTGTTGTTGTTGCTACTGCTGCATTTGAATTACCGAAGCTAGTAAACCTTCCATGTTCAAACAACAATCTGTCCAGCATGAGCTTTGAATAATCTCATTGCCAAAAATGTTATGTGGGTGTGCATGTTGGGTGTAAAGTAGTATTACCCAAATAAAATATTTGGAATGTGGTTATCTAAAATAACCTAACACAGAATTACTAGGTTCACACAGAACACACTCCATACTACTCGAACATAGGTATGATATTAACCAATGTACATTGTGCTAACACAGTAACCAATACGGTTGACCAACACTGTCAACCCCCTTGACAGTTCACACAGTTCTTATTTATTGAGATCCATTAGTCCACCTTCAGTCATATGGGGGTGTTCAGGATCCTCCCACAGCACCTATCCAGCAGAGTATGCTGACTTCATTCTTTTCAAGCCTGCACATGCCCTCAGTAGTCACAGCCCATTTCTCACTGGCTTGTAGTATAGCTACACATATGTTTACATATATATATGTAGAGAGACATACATACATATGTACGTTCGAATGTACGTACATACATACATACATACATACATACATATATACATACTTCCATGCATGCATAGCGGTTCATTCACAGGCATCATGAATCTGCCTTTTATTCCAAGGAAAACACCCTTTGTTACTAACAGAAGTAGCAGCTCTCTGAACTTTGCCCAGCCCATTCTTATTCTAATAGCTATGCTTTCAGAAACACCTCCCCCATTACTTACTTGGTCACCTAAGTAACAGATAGTGTCTATTACTTCTAGGATTCTCTGGGACATGTCAAGGAGTCTATTTTCTGTATATTTCAGTGTATTTCTGTTACTTTCCCTCTTTACCTTCCACCCCTTATGTCTCCATAGCTTGCACTGGGTACACCATATGGAGTTTCTACTGATGCCTTTTCTACATATCAAGTGGAGGCGTCTCCCTGATGTGTGATTTGTCTGTCTTCCTACTTATTAGGACTTTGGTCTTTACTAAATTAACTTGAAGGCCCTTTGTTTCTATATGTGAAATTTCTTCTCTAGTTCTAGTAGTGATTCACCAATAAGAACAAGATTATCAGCATAGAGGGGCTCCCAAGGAAAAGCCAGGAGGACTATGATAAACAAACGGGGGCTGAGAGCCAATCTCTAGTGGACTCCTACTTGTACACTAAATTCCTTGCTATACACATTGACTAAAACAATTGTCCAAAGCTATTGTATATTTAGAATATTGAAACCAAAAATTTCATTTTAAATTCTATAGCAGTTTCAATGATTAAAATACTAGCATCATCCATATAATCTTAATTAATATGCAAAAGTTCAGAATAAATTTTATTTCCTGATAAAACAGATTACCTACCGCATTTAACTTTATTAATTATCTATTTTAGTATGTTAATCAATTATATGAACAGTGATGTTTGTGTTTCTATCTTTGAATTGGCTGTAGAACTTAGAATGAATTATGGAAACTAGTAGAAATATTTGCTGTTTTACAACTCTAAATATATACAGATATAGATATTGATATGTATGTCTACATATATGAATATATATATATATATATATATATATATATATATATATATATATATATATATATATATATATATATATATATATGTATATATATATATATATATATATATATATATATATATATATATATATATATTCATAATTTTTTCATTCATATTTTTTTATTATTACGTTTGTAGAAATAAATAATCTTGTATTTTTCTATTATTCAATTGATCTTTAATCATAATTAAATAAACGTCTTTAGCTTTAAATAGTATAGCTTTAACTATTACACCGGTTAAATATGTACTAATTTTATCTTCATTATTATTTTAAACTTAAACTTCGTTCAACTTGTATTTAAAACAATGATAATTTAAAACAATGATAATTTAGGTAAGATGTTTTTTGTATATAATATACATGTTATTATTATGGATGAAGGGATGATTATTGAATGGTTATTATTTTGATATTATGATATTTTTTAAATAATTTTTCTATCTTTATATAATAAGTATATCATATTAATTCATTTGGTACTTATTGTTGGTTGAGATATATATCTAATTATTGTTCTACTTACGATCTGACGAGTAGCTATATTTTTGAATAGAACTTATTTTAGATAATTTCAATTGATTTTAATCGATTTAAATTTCTTTTCTATTTGAAAATTGGTTATGAAACACGTGTAATCTTTTTATTATATTTATCTTATGATATTTACTTTACTTTATATTATACTCATTTATTGTGCTTTTAATTATTAATTTTTCTATATGTGATAGTGGATTTTCATCGATGAGTTCTTGAAAATTGGTTATTTTCCCTAAAACTATATATATATATATATATATATATATATATATATACAGATGTGTTATACATATAGAGAGAGACATACATACATACAAACATACCAGTGGTGAAGGGTGACTAAAAAACTAGGGCATGCAGCCCACCCCCACAGAGGTGTGCTGGGGATTTCCCAGTGTTCCCCCACTCCCCACCTGTTTTCCATGAAAGATGTAGTATTATGTATGCTTTGAGATATGGGCAGTCTGAAAATGAAAATAGCTAAATACACCGTTTTGAAGTAGTTAATAAGACATGAGAAATGTACATATAATTTTGGAAATCAACTTCCAATGATTTCATCCAGTAGGTGCTATTCAAGCCATCGACTTTGAGGAAAAAGTTGAAATTCTTAACAACCACATGGTCCGGGGTTCATTCCCACTGCGTGGCACCTTGGGCAAGTGTCTTCTACTATAGCCTCGGGTCGACCAAAGCCTTCTGAGTGGATTTGGTGGACGGAAACTGAAAGAAACCCGTCGTATATATATATATGTATGTATGTGTGTGTATATGTTTGTGTCTGCGCTTGACAACCAATGCTGGTGTGTTTACGTCCCCGTAACTTAGCGGTTCGGCAAAAGAGACCGATAGAATAAGTACTAGGCTTCCAAAGAATAAGTCTTAGAGCCGATTTGCTCGACTAAAGGCAGTAATCCAGCATGGCTGCAGTCAAATGACTGAAACAAGTAAAAGAGTAAAGAGTATTCATGAACTTTTGAAGCTGATTTATAGAGTGACAAAATAAGTGAATGTGTATAACAATGTACAACTTCTGTCAGTGATGCAGCTTTTCTGTCTTAACTGACATCAACTTATTCCCTAAACCTTTCTTGAAGCCTTTCTTTCTCATCAACAAATCACAAAACATGTAACAGTTAACATTTCATTCAGAGGTCTGTAGTCTCACCAAACATAACAGAAACAAATGCTGTTTTTTTTTTTTTATCATTGGCTTAATTACATCTTCACTTGTAACAGCTATACAATTAAATGATTTCATTTTGAATACCACTTGAAAGTGATATTCATTTCCAATATCACTTCATAGCTGAGAAAATATGTTCTTGTACTAACAAATTAACAAATATGGGAAACAGAAAAATTTGTTCAGAATCTGTCATTTCTTCATTCACTCAGACTATTCATAATACTTTCAATCAAAATAACGATGTCATTTTTTGCAGCCCACTTTAGTTTTGATCTTCAGCTTAAGCTTTGGTTTCTCTTTTCTTATCTGTTCCAAAGTTAGAGAAAGTAGAGATTAAACTGAACTAATTAACCCTTTTGCTATCTTGCGAGTGATTGAAGGCATAAGAAATTCTACTAGGTTATAATCGCTTTAAATGAATTAAAGCTTTATGCTAATAGATCATTTAGGTGCTAGTTTACTTCTTTACGTACCTTTCTTAAATAACTTTGAATATCTAAAACTAAATTTTAAGGCATTGGCATGATCGAATGGATGGAATCTTTACTTTTTAATCACACACACAAATTGTCAGTTTCTTCTTTTTGCTTGATGTGTTCAATAGTCCGGAAAACTCTGAGGCCACATGACTGAATTCAGGTTTTAAGAAGGGAACAAAAATACTGTTGGTTAAATCTTTTTAGAAAGCAAGCATGGGTGTGTGGTAAGAATTTTTTTTCTCAACCACATGGTTCCAGGTCCAGTCTTCTACTAGTGTCTTCTACTACAGCCTTGGGCTGATGAAAACATTTGTAAGTGGACTTAATAGAGGAAAACTGAAAAAAAAAACGTGGTATATATGTGTGTGTGTGTGTCTTTGTGTCTGTTTGTTCTTCACCAATGCTTGACAACTGGTGTTGCTCTGTTTACATTTCTGTAACTTTGCAGTTCAGCATAAGAAACCAAAAGAATAAGCACCAAGCTTTAAAAAAGTTATGGGGTAGACTTATTAGACTAAAAATTATTTAAGGTGGTACCCAAGCATGGCCACAATCTACTGATTGAAACAAGTTGAAGATAAAAGATAGAATATGTACTCTTTGGTACCAAATAATTGTATGAAATATATCAGAAAGCAATAAAACAAACTTGTAATTTAACTAAAAGTGCATTTCTCATCTCAATCTGTCGACTCTGAGGAAAGTCCTCTGAATAAGCAAGTTTTTGATCTCTGCTGCACACGACTGTAAAAACATCAGCACATCAAGAGATAAGAAGATGATAATGTGTCTGCTGGCTTAACATGGCTGAAAGATAAGCAGTAAAATATCTGCTCTCTCTTTCCTGATCAATCACTCATTTTGTCCCTCTTTTTGACACTTCCTTCTTGAAAATAATAGAATACAAATAAATTAACATCACTGCTCTGACTATGACTGAAAGCTAGCAGTAAAAAATTTGCTTTCTGTTGACAACTCAACATGGCTGAAAGGCAAGCAGTAAAATATCTGCTTTCTCTGTCTTGGCCACTCAGTTTTTGTTTCGTTCCTCTTTTTTACGCACCCTTCTTGAAAATACATGTATATTTCTTGATATGTATTTTGTGTGTGTATGGTCCTATTTGTGTAAGTATATACATATAAGTGTGTGCATAGAACTCTGTGTATTTTTCAGTTTTTATTTTATTCATTTATTTATTTTTTGGCAGCTTATTTTGTTTTTACATATATGTATATATATATATATGAAATCAAACATATATATTAACAATGTCCATATCTGTTTTATTTATCTCTCACAGGAATGTTATTTTATGCCAGTCAATACAGTGGAGGTGAAGGCGATTTTATTGCTCTTAATTTGGAAAACTATTACGTAGAATTTTCATTCAATTTAGGAGGAGGTACAACTAAAGTTAGGTATGTATATTTTTCTGTTGAAGTTGTTTTATAGAATTGATTTTCAAAAGTGAAGGTATTGCACAAACAACTGATTTGTGTATGAGTGTGTGCATGTATGCATATCTTTTAATACTTTCAGATATAAAAATATCAGTTCACAGGCAGTAGATTCATCAACTTACTTCTGTATTCAAGTGAACCAACATCTTGATATATTTAAGTGTGTGCACTAGTCTAAATAGGGTGGGGTGGTGGAGGGTCCCCCCAACATCACTTGACAACCATGGCTGGTGTGTTTACGTGCCCGTAACTTAGTGGTTTGGCAAAAGAGACCAATAGAATAAGTACTAGGCTTACAAAAATAAGCCCTGGAGTCAATTTGCTCTACTAAATGTGGTGTTACAGCATGGCCACAATCAAATGACTGAAACAAGTAAGAGAATAAAAGAATATATATATGTATATATATCTTGTCTTTAAGTCTGTTCTTCCATAGCATGTTTAATATATATATCATCATCATCATCATCGTTTAACGTCCGCTTTCCATGCTAGCATGGGTTGAACGATTTGACTGAGGACTGGTGCAACCGGATGGCTACACCAGGCTCCAATCTAATTTAGCAGAGTTTCTACAGATTAGATTGGAGCCTGGTGTAGCCATATATATATATATATATATATATATATATATATATATATATATATATGTGTGTGTGTGTGTGTGTGTGTGTATATATATATATATATATATATCATCATCATCATCATCGTTTAACGTCCGCTTTCCATGCTAGCATGGGTTGGACGATTTGACTGAGGACTGGTGAAACCGGATGGCAACACCAGGCTCCAATCTAATTTGGCAGAGTTTCTACAGCTGGATGCCCTTCCTAACGCCAACCACTCAGAGAGTGTAGTGGGTGCTTTTACGTGTCACCCGCACGAAAACGGCCACGCTCGAAATGGTGTCTTTTATGTGCCACCCGCACAAGAGCCAGTCCCGGGGCACTAGCAACGATCTCGCTCGAAAACCCTACAAGGCCAGTCAGGCGGTACTGGCAACGGTCACGCTCAGGATGGTACATCTTATGTGCCACCCGCACAAGAGCCAGTCCAGGGGCACTGGCAACAATCTCACTTGGCTTGCCGGGTCTTCTCACGCACAGCACATTTCCAAAGGTCTCGGTCAGTAGTCATCACCTCGGTGAGGCCCAATGTTCGAAGGTCTTGCCTCACCACCTCAGCCCAGGTCTTCCTGGGCCTACCTCTTCCACGGGTTCCCTCAACTGTTAGGGAGTGGCACTTTTTCACGCAGCTATCCTCATTCATTCTCACCACATGTCCAAACCAGCGCAATCGTCTCTCTTGCACACCACAACTGATGCTTCTTATGTTCAGCTTTTCTCTCAAGATACTTACACTCTGATGGGTATGCACATTTACATTACACATCCAGCGGAGCATACTGGCTTCATTCCTTGCGAGCTTACGCATGTCCTCAGCAGTCACAGCCCATGTTTCACTGCCATGTAGCATGGCTGTTCGTACACATGCGTCATACAGTCTGCCTTTTACTCTGAGTGAGAGTCCCTTTGTCGCCAGCAGGGGTAAGAGCTCTCTAAACTTGGCCCAGGCTATTCCTATTCTAGCAGTTACACTTTCAGCGCACCCACCCCCCACTACTAACTTGGTCACCCAGATAGCGGAAGCTATCGACTACCTCTAGTTTTTCTCCCTGGAATGAGATAGAAGTTGTTTCCTGTTTGTTTACAGTGTTTATTGCACCTGAACATCTGCCACATACAAAAACTAACTTCGTAGTTAATCTGCCTTTGATATTGCTGCACCTCTTATGTGTCCATAGCTTGCACCGGGTACATCTTATAGAGTTACTACCTACTCCTTTACTGCATACTGAGCAGGGCCATCTACCTGAAGGGGCTTGTGTTTTATCTACCTTCCTACTTATTAGGATTTTGGTTTTTGCTAGGTTGACTCTAAGGCCCTTCAATTCTAGTCCTTGCTTCCACACCTTAAACTTCTCCTCTAGTTCTGATAGTGACTGCGCAATTAGTGCAAGGTCATCAGCATAGAGGAGCTCCCAGGGGCAACCTGTCTTGAATTCCTCTGTGATCGCTTGGAGGACTTTGATAAATAGGAGGGGGCTGAGGACGGAACCTTGGTGGACCCCTACCTCTGACCGGAATTCATTACTGTACTCATTTCCAACCCTCACCTTACTGACAGCATCTCTGTACATGGCTCGCACAGCTCTTACTAACCATTCTTCTATCCCAAGTTTCCTCATTGACCACCAGATGAGGGATCGGGGGACCCTGTCAAAGGCTTTCTCCGTGTCAACGAAGGCCAGGTACAGAGGTTTATCCTTGGCTAGATATTTCTCCTGCAGCTGTCTCACTAGAAATATGGCATCAGTGGTGCTTTTACTTGGCACAAACCCAAACTGTATCTCATCTAAATTGATTCGCTCCCTAATTAGTTGGGCTATGACCCTCTCCGTAACTTTCATAGCCTGATCTAACAGCTTGATGCCTCTGTAATTATTAGTATCTAAAGCGTATATATACATATATATAGCTACATATATATACATACATATACATACATACATATATATACATACATATAAATATATATACAAACACACACATATATATATACATACATACTTTTGTATGTATGTTAGTAGAAAATATAAAAATCAATGGGAAAACCTGAACATTGCTCCATGCTTTTAGTTGGTACTGTTGTGGTCATGTGATCGAAGTTTGAGCCTGATTGCACCATTTTTCCTTTCTAACATTACAGTGTAATCATGGCTGCTCTACTAAAAATGTGCACCAAAGAACAGTGATCTGAGAGATGGTAATGGTGAACCAGTTCATCATTACCATCTCTCAAGCTTGTTGAATCTTCTTGTCAGTGGTAGAAGTTGATGGGTGTCCTGCTCCTTCTTCATGTATCATGCTTGTCCAGCCACTTTTAAACTTTTCAATCATATAAACACACTCCTACATGGGAGTGCATTGTCCGTATATTGTGCTGAAAGCCTCTGATGAATTTCAGCACCTGACACATCTTCCAACCACAGAAATCAGACCACTGCTCTTTGTTCTTCTTTGGTGTACATTGTTAGTGGAGTGGCTATGCTTACATTGTAAAGCCAGAAAGAAAAATTGTATGATCAGGCTCAAACTTTGATCACATGACCACAATAGTACCAACTATAAGCATGCATGCACAGAAGGTAGTGTGACAATAATAATGTTACGGTGAAAATGCAGATAATTTTTGACTTCCCCTCACATACACACATACACAAGCATATATAAATATATAAATATGCTAGAAAATGTCTGCCAAACTGTGTTTGAGAGTGTATATGTTCATGGGCCCTTACTTGCATCTGTCTGCATGCAAATTTTCTAAAGCTGTGTTTACTTTTTCCACAGGAGCTCCCAAAGAATATCATTAGACAGTTGGCACAATGTTGTTATTAAAAGACACCACCGAACCATTGAAATGATTATTGATAATGAGAAATCTGCTGATGGAAAATCAGATGTATGTTATTTTAAAGTGTATCAAAATAGCTATATAATATTGTCTTCAAATTTAAAGAGACTGTTATTTTTTTCTTTGTCCATATGAAATTTGTAAAAAGCTTTGTTTCTTCATTATTGTAAACATTTTAGTTACAAATTTTTTGACATTTGTAGAAATACTTTTTTTTTATCTTGTAAAATTTCGTTCAGTATCATATATCATCTTAAATAAGTCAGGCTAAAGAAAGTTTCTTCTTTTCAAAGTATATCTTGCTAGATACTGTTTGTCAACAATACTTCAGTAAATAATTTTACAAAGCTCATAAAACAGAAATGCTATATTTTCAACTTCTTTAAATTTTATGATAAAGTACATTGTCAATAAAATATGTCTTATCACTTTGCAGGGTGTAGTTACCAAGTTAAACTTAGCTCAAAGAATATTTATCGGTGGTTTTCGAGATATATTTGATGTTCCAAGTGATACCAACATTGAAAAAGGCTTGAATGGTGCAATTCAACGGGTAAAACCATTTACTTCATACAATAGTTTTGTGTTTAATTAAATGTCTTAGTTATTAAGTAATTCTAATTATTTAGAAAGATTAAGCATAACAAATAATTACCACGTACTTGGATATGAAAATATGAATCCATTGCAGATCCATTGGATTTGCAACTTTGACTCATGAATGGAAAGTGGTATGTAAGTGATCTGAGAGAACAGCTTGGAATTGAAGATATCAGCATGTATGTATAGGAGAAATGACTGCACTGACATTGACATGAAGATAAACTGCCTAGCAACTCCAAAAAGTTCCTCTAATAATATAGAAGTTTTTGCCCCACTATACCGAAGTGACATGGCTCCATAAGTGTAACTAAAGGTAACTCATGTAGAAAAATTACCAGAATTGAAATAGTTCCAGACTGGAGAGAACCCTTTGTTTTGCAAGACAACTGTAACATCAATGCTATGATAATCACATCCAGTTCAATTTGCTAGTGGCTGACAATGGGAAGAGCATCTAGCTAACAGCTAACAACTAACAATAGATTAAATTGTAACACTAACAAGAGTAACATCTTTCATAATAGGGCTGCACACATAGAGAGAGATTTCAAGTTTGAGCACTTCTCAAGCATCATGAGGCAATCACACAACCAACTGTAAACAACACAACCTGTCATTTTAGAATATGAGGAACATATAGAAAATGCAGACTAGATTAGAACAAAAGATGCAACGAGTACTGCTGGAATGCCTTACATCATAAGGCTCCAAATCAGGGCCACCTAGGGCTAAACAAAACAACTTCTTTTCCTAATTTAAGACTTTCCACTATCAATGCTAGTATGATAGGAGAGGGGTCTCATGAAATGGTTAAAATATTAAATACATAGCAATGCCTATGCCTATTTTGAAAATATCATATATTTTATTATTTCAGGTCTATATTAATGACAAACTATATGATAACCTAATCACAGATGCTATAGAGACAAAAGGAGTCACCAAATATAAAGGTCCTCCCTGCAAAAAGAATCCTTGTTTAAATGGTGGCATCTGTGTTCCAAAGCTTCATATTGCTGAATGCCGATGCCATAAACAGTTCACTGGTCACAAATGCCAGAATGGTATGTAAATAATTGAACACTCAAAACTTGATGTTAATTTTCTTTCAGTATACACTCACATAAACTTAACTCTTTTTCTCCCTTTTACTCTTCTTCTTTCCTTCTGCTACATACAATATTCATACTCATTTTTATGTATCTTTCTCTTATTCTCACAACGAATACACTCACACAAATGTCTATACATATCAATCACAAACCTCTTTTTTACATATACACTAACATAAATATGTATTTTGCTAAAATAATTTAAAGTAATAGGAAATTAATAAAAACTGTTCAATAGTCAATTTTATCTTCCAACTTGTTATAAGTCGTAACTATTTTGATATTAACTTACCTGATACTACTCCTGGTTCTATAATACAAACTTCCTGTTTAAAATTATCCAAATTAAAACCTTCTTTGAAATTTCATGTTGCTTTACATTTCAAACAACAGTTATTTTTGCTTGATATGTAATTATTTTCAAGATCGATTAAAAAACAAAGTGGTGTATTTCAATAAAAATATAGTAATGAAAGGGTGTTGAAATAAAATCTCTTGATTTAAATTATCAATTTCCATGTATATTATCTTGAATTAGAAAAAGAACAATTTTTTTTTTTTTATTCAATTGTTAATTTCTGTGCTATTATATATATTCTATTCCACAGCTATTGAAACAAAATCTCAACTGAAATTCGAAGGAGATACATTTTTAGCTTATCTAAATGGACTAGATCATAAGTAAGTGTTTTTATTGTAATTGTACTCTATTTTTCCTTTCTAGTTCTATTTGAGCACCTTCAAATTTCTGAAGGTTTTAACTGATTAAGTTCTAAAGTAAAGTGGGATCCAAGGAAATTAGTGATGGTCTACATTAGCAATCAATGTGTATAATTTACTGAAAAGTGGAATAAACTGGTTTGCCATGAGGATGTAAAAAAAATGTATTGTTATATGCAGAGCCTTTCATAGGGAAACTATTTTTTGATTGTACTGAAGTGGTTGGGATTTGTGGAAAAGAGATGAGGAAGAGGGAAGAAACAGAAAAAGAGGGCAAAGGAGAGAGAATGAGCATAAGAATAGTAAATGATAAAGGAAGAGGAAGTCGCAGACTTTATGAGTTGGACAGTTAAAAAAAAATAATTAATTAACACTGGTCTGCATTTGGGAATTTTTTTTTAATTTTTATTCATGGATGCCATGTTACATATTCTTGGGGTGCTGATTTAAATATCTAAACCATTTTGCTCTGTCACATAAGGATGTCAAATAAAATACAAATTAATAATAATAAAACGTGAATTTTTAATAAATCAGTACTTTATTAAAATGAAGCAAGTAATCAAGGAAAAGTACATTCTGTTACTTTTAAGAAAATATGTTTTCCAAATCAACATGAAATGAATCACCTTCATGAAATGAATCAAAATTATTAACATCAAATCAAATGAATGTAAAAAAAATATGCTCCCAATGGTTAGCCTAAATATTGATTCAAAGGAAGGAGGACGGCTTTAATTTCCACTTATGTTGTGCAGTGGGACCATCACGTTTCAATGACCAGCAGTAATCCACCATCATGCTGACATTTCATTTGCCCTTGTATCGAGTTTCCAGGGTGCAAATGTCTTAATGGAACTGCCCTCCTAGTTCCACCCTGTAGTCCCCACAATTCTCAGGAAAATAGTCAAGATGCGAGTGCAAAAAATGCATCTTTACACTCATTCTAGACCCAAGTTTTTGGAAACTTGATATCAGGTCTTGGATCATTTTTTCATATTCTGGGGAGCTGCTGTTTTCCAAGAAGTTTTTGGACGCTCTTCTTGAAGGAAAACCAGGCATTCACTTCAACACCTGTTAATGCTTCCTCAAAATGCTTGTCCCTCATCAATTCCCGAATCTGGGGACCAACAAGGATTCCTGCTTTTAGCTTTCCTTCATTTATACAAGGAAACTTTGACTCCAGTTACTTGAAAGCAGCTCCATTCTTGTTCAGAGCCTTCACAAAATTTTTCATAAGCCCTAATTCGATGTGGAGTGGTGGCAGCAGAATTTTTGGTGGGTCAACTAGTGGCACAGCTTTCACGTTGTGATTTCCAGGTAAGAAGCTGGTTCTTGGTGGCCAGTCTTTTTGTTCATAGTGCTGGCTGTCTGCCCAATTACCCCAAAGACATAGAAAACAGGGATACTCAGTATATTCCCCATGAAGACCTAGTAGGAGAGCAATAACTTTTAAATCACCACAAATGAGAAAATTGTGGTTATGTACTTGATTGCAGTTATTACTGTCTTCATATTTTCATAAGTTTCTGGCATTTGGACACTATGGCCAATTGTCACAGATGCAACTGTGTTGCCATTGTAGAGAAGAACAGCCTTTAAGCTTCTGTTAGAAGAATCAATGAAGAGCTTCCATTCATTTGCTTTGTACGACATCTTCATGTGTTCAATAAGGCCAGAAATATTTGAACAGAAAACTAAATAATCCTCTTTCTCAAAGAACTGAGTGAATTCCACTTCATGATGACGGCACCAAGTGAATGTTGCTCCAGGAGCTAGATGCTTGTGTTTCTGCAGTCTAGAGCCTAGTTACGGTGCACTTTCTTTTGGAAGGTTAAGGTCTCTAACCAAGTCATTGAGTTCAACTTGGTTGAAGAATTTGGGATCGTCATTTGTTGGTGGCTCATAGTCTACTTCCATCTCATTAGTATCACCAGTATCAGACTCTGATGAAATTTCCTGTGTCTTGGGTGGCACAGGTACAGGAATATCAGCTGAGTGTGGAACAGGCCTTATTGCTGAAGGAATATTTGGGTATATTATGTGATCTTTAGTCTTCTTGTTGAATCCAGCTACTTTAGTCATACAAAAGTAGCAGTGGTTCATCTGCTCCTACCATACCATTGGTACGCCAAAGAGCATACATTTAAGTTTTTCAACTGATCACATTTGAAGCTTTCTGATGCAACTCTTGTGAGTTTTGTGAGGTGCAAATGGCTTGTCCTGGTCTCCCAGTTTGCAGCTAAAATAAGCTAAATAGCAGTGCTTCAACAAAGGAGTAATATTTCTCCTGGAAATCGAAGGGGTGAATTACCCACAGACATAATAGAATATATCTGGTGAATTGATGCAGCCTCTAGACATATTCACAGACTGAAAATAAAGAAAAATATATTAGATTTAACATTTAAGCCAATATAAAATAAGCATTTTAATTTATCATTTACTCATATTATACAAAAGGAGAAAAGTAACATCTCTGCATAACTTGACAACCTGATGTGATAGAGATGAATAAAAAACACAATGACTCATTATTTTTCATCTATATTCAGAAAAAGATACCATACAGCCAATAAAAAAAAAATTATGCAGACTAGTGTAATCAATGAGTGTTAGAACATTTGTAAAATAATAAATGGAGAAGGTAAAGATCAGGAAAATGAAAGACAACAAGATGGTTAATAATAATCCTTTCGACTAAAGGCACAAGGCCTGAAATTTGGTGGGAGGGGACAAGTCAATTACATCAACTCCAGTGTTTCACTGGTACTTAATTTGTTGACCCTGGTACTTAATTTGTTGAAATCTTCGTTGGTTTTATAAAAATAAATAAATATAGATTTTAATAAGATTATTAAAATATTTTATAAATAGTTATAATTATTTATAATTGTTCGTTGGTTTTATACAATGTATTGAAATTATTATTTATGGAAAGGGCAAAATCAACCTTGGCAGAATTTGAACTCAGAACGTACTGACAGGCAAAATACTGCTAAGCATTTCATTTAGTGTGCTAACGATTCTGCCAGCTCACCACCATAAGAAGGTTGATAATAATACTAGGATTATGAGGGAGGGAGTTAAAGTTAGCAGCGAGATAAAAAAAAAAAAGAAATAATAATTGTGGTTGCTAAATTGCAAACATATTAATGAAGCGAAGTTGATTAGGAGAATTGAAGGCAATTATTAATACCCATGGGCAGGAATGTTCAGAGATAAAAGATAAGGTACTTTTCCCTGTTCTTTTAAAGGAAGGGCAAGTTATGACATCACGTGACTACACATGCTGAAAGAAGGTTGTACATTAAAATTGCATTGGCATCATCATTGTCATTGTCATCATCATTACCATCATCATCATTCTTGCTATATATTATTGATGATCTTGAAGCTAAGGCCTCATGTGCAAATCATAGACAGTGAGCTGACAGAATCATTATTGCACAGGAAAAAATGCATAGAAGCATTTCTTCTGGGTTTTTTACATGCTAAGTTCAAATAGCATTGAGATCAACTTCACTTTCATTGCTAAAATAAAACGCCAGTCAAGTACTGGGGGTTGATAAAACTGACTTGTCCCCTTTCCTTAAAATTGCTGACCTTGTGCCATAATTAGAAAGAATTATCTGTTGATTAGCTACCACTTTACTTATAAGTATGTTGAATGTGGTTTACCAAGGGCTCTTTAACAACAACAAAAACAACCATTTTGATCATCTCCTTTTCACCAATCTTTGTTTTAATCCTGTCATATTTATCAACATTCACTTCCAGAAAAACTTCTCAACAAGCCAATAAATTCCGTCTACGCTTTAAAAGTAAGAAGAGAAGTGGACTCTTGTTCATAATGAATCAAGGCAATACTGTACGACAAGATTATTTTGCTGTGGCACTCGTGAAAGGGAAAATGCAACTGAGTTACAACCTTGGAGCTCAAACAGAAGAAAACCTCCATATTATTCGTTCTACATTAAAAATTAAAAATAATGAATGGCATGTCATTGAAGTAGAAAGGTATTTAGACAATCCATTTCTCCTTTCCACATTTTTGATACAAACTTGTCTGAGACTGCTCCTAGCTCTCTGATACAATCTTTATGTCTTATAAGGATCTAAAATTTCATTAAAATTTCATGTTGATGTATGTTCTAAAGACCAACTTAATAGTTACACAGTTAATTTACTAAATACTTCATTACTTTCAAAATAAGTTGAAATAAAGGCATTATATTTCAACTGGAATGTAGTAACAATAGGGTTAGTTTAGCACCCAATTCTCTCTTTCTCTACTTTCAACAGTCTTGGGATTAAAGGACTATATGCCTTTTAACGATAATGGTCATATTATTGATTTTATATTTTGATTAACTATCAATTATCTGCAGGTCTACTAAATGAAGTCTTATCAGGGCTTTAAGAAGAGCAACAACAATAACAATGAGAAATGCATAGTTGGCTTAGGGTTTTAGTCTTTTGAATGTTCTCAAAGTTGAAGTCTATTAAATCAGGATTAGTAAACATTGCATTCACAGACTACAATCATCTATAAATAAACTTGTTTTGTTAATAATTGTAAAAGCACCAACTGCTATTACTGTCCTTTACTACATTATGAACAAGTAAGGTAGCCTCTTTGTAGTTACTTGATCTAATAGAATATAATAGATTGAATACTGAGGCCAGTGCTTGTTATAATTGAACTAGATGTATCTCTGGATAGGTAGATTAAATGATCCTTTGGTTATTAAATATATAAAATTCTTTGTAAATATCAGGAAAATGAGAGGATTTAATCATTATATATAATTACAACTGTTTCGAATGTAAACATGGGAATTAAATTGATTGACTGCATGAGAAACTTATTTGCTATAGATAAATCTGTAATACATAAAAGTTTGTATTGTATTTGTATTAGTTAATTAGTTGTTTAGAAACCAAATTTTTCTCAGCTTACATTTTGAGTAAAGAAAGGACACATTAAAAAGTGTGTAATCATAGGTAACTCTAAAAACACCTTTGTTCATAGCTCTGCTCAATCAGAGTTGATCTCAGGCTAAACAGCAAAAAGACCTACTGACTATATCACCTATATTAGCTATAACAACACCTGTTACTATCAGCTTCATTAATTATATATCAACATTTACTGTATCTTCTACATTGCCTGTAATACCACCTTTTCTGTACAACATTCAATAACTGTAACATCACTTGCACTAATTATAATCTCACCAACTACATCAACACATTAGCTATACTATTGAAATGTTTGTCTCTGGATAACTACTAAATCACCTACTACATTATCTACTTCAGTTTCATTAACCTAAGAAACCACTTCACACCAACAAAACACCAAAAGTTTTCCAATATGCAAATTACATAAATGAGGACATTTTTAATATAACATGAAAAATTCATGAAAATCTATAATAGTGTAATCACTTTTGTAAAAAAATAAATCTAATTTATTGACAGAAATAAATTACTTTTTTGTTGTTTTTTTTATGTATTTCTTATTTACACAATTTCCTAAAATTATTTTTCTATTTCTAACAGAAACCAAGAAGAAGGAATTCTTAGAGTAGATGATGCTGTTCCAGTCAAAAGGTCTTCACTTAGTGGGGCTACAAAACTGGACACAGATGGAGAATTATGGATAGGTAAATATTAACATTTTTTAAATTTGCTGAGTATTGAATGTGGCATTATATATATATATATATATATATATACTTTCAACTTACGATGACAGTAAACAAAGTTTGCTTTAGAATCGTTGAGATGTATTGAAAGACACAGTAATAATTTATTCATAAACGCATGATAATGCTAATACAATAGTATGAACAGCATAAACTATCCATATGTTACAATTTTTTTCCTGTAATATATGGATAGTTTATGCTGTTCATGCTATTGTATTAGCATTATCATGCATTTGAGAATTATTTCTGTATCTTTTATATATATATATATATATATATATATCGATTTAAATGAGAGCTCAAAACTGATCCATTGAAAATACTTTATTATAATTATCATTATTATAATAAAGTATTTTCAATGGATCAGTTTTGAGCTCTCATTTAAATCAATATAAATACAAAAACTCACTTGTGAGTATTTTGCTATGTTTGTCAACAGATACAATATTTTTGCCTAATTTTGGTATAAAAATATATATAAATACATATATATATATATATATATATATATATATATATATACACATACACATGCTTATTTTCATCAGCTTCTCTATTATTAAATAACACAAATTTTGTCCTTGGGTAGCAATTGTTATTTCCTATTTACTTACTCCTAAAAAGTATGAAAATTGGTAATATTACCTCCAAATTTTCCTTTTGCTACATTTATTCCAACCTAAAGAATCCCTCACAATACATGGCTATGATGCTCCACCATTACACCTGCTTGTCATCAAAGATGCACATATTGTCAGCCACTAAGGGACATGCTCAGCCACTAAGGGACAAGGGGTCTGATTGACATGGGTATGATTGAAAGTGATAAAGGGAATGCATGATAGGTGAATGAGTGATAAGGGTACTCAGTACTCTGAAATAAGTATATATAATAAAGCCAGCATGACCAAGAGGACAGAGTGATGATAAAAGGCAATGTGACCCAGGAGGTAAAGCAAAAACTGAAACTCAGTGTATGTGCGAGAAGATGAGTATAACAGCAGACAGAATGAATGCAGTTGATGTGACAAGAAGTATAAGAGGAGAAGGGGGGGGGGATGCAAAGTGTACTTAGCACAGTTGGTCCAATTTAATCCCCTATATATAGATGTCAAGATGGGCTGCAGAAGTGAAGTGATGAGCTTTATGGTAAGGAAAATAGAATTTAATGAGTTCTGTAATAATGAATGGCATAAATGATACAGCTGGATGAGTGGGTAAAGATAAGGGCAATAGGAAAGTGAGTAAGAGGAAAATTAGACAGTTCCGAAGTGTGTGTGTATTGTAGCATTAACAGATTTGGCAGCACATATGCATACAAACATACACACACATATATATATATATATGAATGTATGTAAATATATATATATATATATATATATATATCATCATCATCATCATCATCATCGTTTAACGTCCATTTTCCATGCTAGCATGGGTTGGACGGTTCGACTGGGGTTTGGGAAGCCAGGAGGCTGCACCAGGTTCCAGTCTGTGAATGTAGTGGGTGCTTTTTACGTGCCACCGGCACAGTGGCCAGAGCAGGCTTGCAATGGCCATGATCAGTTGGTGCTTTTTATGTGCCACCGGCACGGAAGCCAGTCAAGGCGGCACTGGCATCAGCCACATTTAGACGGTGCTTTTTACGTGCCACAGGCACGGGTGTCACAACTACAATTTCCATTTGATTTTCATTTTGATGTCAAAGGCTTTCTCCAAGTCCACAAAGGCTAAGTATAGGGGTTTATCTTTAGCTAGGTATTTCTCCTGTAGTTGTCAAACCAGGAATATGGCATCAGTGGTGCTTTTCTACCTGGCACAAAACTGAACTGCATCTCATCTAAGCAGACTCTCTCCCTAATTAGTTGAGTTATGACCCTCTCCATGACCTTCATCACCTGATCCAGCAGTTTGACACCCCCATAGTTATTTCTATTTAGAGCATAACCTTTACCCTTGTAGCAGTTGACTATGGTGCTGCTACGCCAGTCATTGGGTATGACTCCATCATGAACTACCTGGTTTACAATAATATATATATATTATTATTATTACTGGCATTCCATCATTTACAATGATGAGGGTTGCTGTTGATCTGAACAACAGAACAGCCTACTTGTGAAATTAATGTGCAAATGGCTGAGTACTCCACAGACACATGTGTCCATAATAAATGGTCATGGGTAAAAAGTCATGGTAGAAGATGCTAAAATACTTTTATAAAAAACATTTCAGTACCGGTTTCGATCCTTGAGATCTTCTCAACTGTAGATATGGATAACAAATTTTGGAAAAATTAAATTTTGGCAAATTTAAATGAAAAGTCTTTTTAAAAACATATATGTATAGTATTCAAATACAAGGGGCATTTTCCTTGTTTCTGCCTGCCTCTGTTTCTCTTGTTAACTTTTATAATATTGAAATAGACTAGTACTTTCATGCATTACACAATCATGAAGTTTATGTAGTAACTGCTGTGTTCCACAAGTGAAAGTACTAGTTTATTTCAATATTGTAAAATTTTAAAAATTGCAAATAATAAAATGTGAAAATCAGACTAAGTTGGAATTTTATTGATTAATACCCACACACACACATACGTGTGTGTATATATATTATTTTCTTCAGAAATACTATATATTTCTTTTATATTAATAACACAGTATTTTCTTTATTAAATTTGTATTGTAAATTTCCGTATTTTTGTATGCTTGACTGTTATTTTAATATATAATTTTATTTTTTTTCTCCAGGAGGCAAAAAGAACCTTCCAATGGGACTTCCAAAAGATTACTATGTTGGATTTGAAGGTTGTATGGATTTTGTTGAAGTGGATGATCAACGTCTAAACTTGGTGTCAGATAGAAAAGACGACAGTAGCCCTATTGCATATTGCAGTTAATGACGTCTTTTTTGTCTGGTCCTTGTGGATAGGTTTCATTCTTGTGCACAATTTAGACTCTATTCTTAATGGTTGTGCCAGGCCTATCTTTTGACAAATTATAAGATACTGCTACAAGACAAACCAAAAACAAAAACAAAAAAAAAATGAAAAACAAAAAAGAAAAAAGAAAAGAAAAATAAATTGTTGATTAAAAAAACTCAAAACAAACAAAAAATAAAACAAAAGACAATTTTATTAAAGTTTTATCAGCCTTCATATTTGAAGGATCATCTTTAATCGTTGGTGGAAATATCACAACATTAGCAAACAGCTCTTCCTTATCCATCTTTTATTTACCCTTACAGAAGAACATATACATACATACATATACAACATACATAAATAAATGTGTATATATATATATATATATATATATATATATATATATATATATATATATATATATATATATGTGTATGTATGTGTATATATATGTATATATATATATATATATATATATATATATATATATATATATACATATGTATGTATGTATATGTATGAATTCTTCAATTTATATACTATTAAAATAAAACAGTATACACACATGTATGTTTGCTGCTGTGAACTTGCACAATTAATTGCAAACAGGTTTTGTTTTTTGTTTTAATAATAAGAAAACAATTTATCATTATAATATTCTGGGGATTTATTTCTCTCTCTCTCACTCTGTCTCTCTCTTTCTCCCATTCATTTACACATACATGCATATACATATGCTTACAGTCATTCATGTAGTTCCCAACTTATATGCTCAGTGATGTATATACATTTACATGAATATAAGTATATGGATGATATTATGTACAACTAAGGAGATACACACATACATGTTTGTGTATACATCCATACATACATATATATATATATATAAACACATATGCACTCACATATACATACATATACACATATGTGCGTACACACTATATACATATAAATGTATCTTTTTGTATATGTGTACGCACAGTATTATATATATATATATATATAAACTAATTCATATATTCATATACACAAGCATACATGAGGATGTTAGTATAATACACACACATGCCTATAAATATACTTATAGATAAAAGCATAACATGCAAACACACGTGTATGTGCATATGTGTGTGTGTATGATATATATATATATATATTGCACACATATATATACACATATATACATATGTATACACTGAAATTGAACACATAGTTATTGGTGATTTCATTTTCTATTTTACAGGACTTTTTCTGATTTTTTTAATTATATATAAAATAAGATGCTTATCAATTTAACTGAAACAATCTGAAGAATTCAAGTGAAAATATTTACCTTACTATCAACCAAAATTACCAGCAATTAAATCAAAACTTATGACAATTTAATTATATTTTGTTGCGTTGTATTTATGTTGATGATTTTACGAGATCAGTTTAAGCTTGAAACTATGATATTTAACTTGAATCAACACGATCTAATCTTAAATTTTGATATAAAATAAAAATAATAATAAATTAGAATTTAATTTGTAGTCATTAATATGTACATTCATTTGTAGTTATTTAACTAAGCTAACAAGGGTCAGATAATTATATATTATTGGGAGAATTTCTTTACAGCTAGATCACTCTGTTGTCACTAACCTTTTTCACTTTTTTAATAAGGTATCTCTTATTCTACATATATTCGAAAGCACAGAGCCAGCAGATAATTTGTTACTAGCCAAATGAAAACAAACTTAACCATTTATTGCTCTGCACTTTTTCATGTGAAGCACACAGATGTAACATTTACACAGACACACACATGCTCCACACATACATGCATACATACATACATACATACATATATACACACATGCATACATACATATATATATATATATATATATATATATATATATATATATATATATATATATATATATATATATATATAAATGTGTGTGTATATGTGTGTATGTGAATATAATATATATATATATATATATATGTACACACAAGTTTAGCACAGTTTCCATGTATTACATTTACTCATGAGGCATAAGTTGGCTCAGGATTACAAACAAGGTACTTGTCCAAGCTGCCATGTAGTGGGACTGAACCCATAAACATGTGGTTGAAAAGCAAACTTTTTACCACATATCTATGCATGCACATATGCTTTAAAGCTATCTCAATAATAGGAAATTATGTTTGATAGTTGTCTTTAAGAAGTTAATCTAAGAATGCCTCTTTCACAATTCACAAAGCAGAAAATGACAATAATTTATGGTTGATACATTATAAACATGAAGTCCACAACCTAAAGTGTTATCATGATGAGAGAAAATTATTTAAATTAGTTTTCCTTCAATATACACCTATATTCTTATCTAATGCAGAAGTCATTTCTTTCATCTATATGAGAAGTAATACATAGCACATTATATCTTGATTCATCAACATATATCAGTTTAAGTGTATGTATTTGTCTGTAGCTGTGCATATATATATATATATGTGTGTGTGTGTGCGCGTGTATATATATGTGGTTTGATCAATAAATATCTGGACTGTTGCCATAGTAATGAAGCTGCTTGGCACAGATTGACACCTCGAACTCTACTGTGCATGTGCACTAAGTTTTAACATTCTAGTTCACTTCCATTGTTTACTGCAATGCATGCAAGGAACGTGTGTAGTGTGTGATTGTCATATTGAGCATGAATCTGCATCAAATTTTGCCAAAAGCTTGGTGATTCCTAACTTTGTGAGGCCTACACAAAGTTTCAGAAAGTGTATAGATAGGAGTAAGTATATGAGCCGAAAAAATGTCAATAGTGACAAATGTTCTGGGAGACCTGCAACCAACAGAACTGAAAAAACATTGCAGATGTGCATGCAGCTGTGATGGGAAATCATTGAATCACCATCCGTGAGTTATCAGAGGATGTGCAGATTAGTTACAGTTCAATTTAGTTCATTATCACTGAAGATTTGGATATGAGATATGTGTCTGCCAAGTTTGTGCCAAAACTACTTTCAGCTGACAACATACCTGTCCATTCAGCGCAGCTTCTGCAGCAGTTTTTTGGCTAGTCACCGCCTTCCTCAGGTCTGACAGCCACTGCATTCCTCAGATCTCACCCCTTCCAACTTTCCAAAAATCAAATCCTGCTTCAATGGAAGAAGATTTCAGGATGTGATGTTGAGGAAACCAAAGTGTATGCGATGAGCCAGAAAGTGAGCTCCAGGAATGCTTCCATCAATGAAAATAGCACTGGATTAATAAGTATATGGCTTCCAAAGGGGACTATTTTGAAGGAGATTAAATGCCAAATTTGTTTTTATAGCACCATGGATACCTATTGATCAGAACTCGTTTGTGTGTGTGTGTAATCACCTTCCTCACATCATTGTCTTAATGTCCACTTTCCTATGCTTGCCTGGGTCAAGTGGAGTTCATTGAGGCAGATTTTCTACAACCAGATCCTTTCTTGTTTTCAAGCAAAGCAATATTTCCCTATGACTGGAAAATGAAAGTAAAGGGCCCTCAATTCATTATGTAGGAGTCTATATTTGTAAATGAGTTGTTATTGACTTATACAGTCATTGGTTAGAACTGCATCACCACAAGACCAGATAAGCATGTATTCAATCAGTTGTTGTAGACATCTAGTCCATCAGACATGTATGCATAAACCCATCCCCACTACAACAAAACACATACCCTTTTGCCTATAAATTCTGAGTAATGTCCATAAAAGGTACCAACTACTGACGTGTATATATATATATATATATATATATATATATATATATATACGCAATGTATCATATATATGAAAATAATACTCACAAACACATACGCAGACACACACACATATATATGCTTATAAAAGTTTGATAAGTCCTCTGCAATATGTGTGTCTGCATGTATATACATTTAATATATATATATGTGTGTGTGAGTATGTATATATGTATGCATACATATGATTTTGATATATATATACATATCTCTGTAGAACAGAAGCTGGTGACTTCTATGGATATTACTTGGAGTTCATAGGTATGAATAGAGATGCACATCTGTCTGATGGGACAGATACCCACAGTAAGTAGACATTTGACTACATGCTTATGTACACTTGCACATTTATATATATATATATATATGCATATACATACATATATATACATATATATATATATATATATATATATATATATATATATATATATATATATATATATATATATATATGTGCATGTACATATATAAATATATATATATGCATATATATACTTTAAAATACACCATCTTGAGCATGGCCTTTGTGCTGAATTAATAAATTTTTAAAAACTTACTGCATTGTTAGAATCTTTCCACATTTCTCATTTCATATACATATATATGTATAGGTAGGTGTGTTATGATATATATATATGTATATATAAATATATATATGAAGATATATGCATATACACATTTTCTCATTCACATGCATGTGTGTGTGTGTGTGTGTGTGTTATATACATTTATGCATACTTTAGATAAACTGTTAACATAATGGTACAAATGATTACTGAAATGGTTGTGTAAAAGGAGAAACTAGAATCAAATTTGAAGAAATTTTAGTGTGTTTGTTTGTTTAGTTGGCTCTACATTATGATATTTATATATGTATACATCCACAGCACCATCAGAGGAATATAAAAGTGTAATTGTTTGATAGTTTCTTAGATTACAAAATATTTGTTATATTGTCATTATAAGATGTACTAAAAGATAGGTTAAAACAGTGCTTTTAAATGTTTAATGTGTTTAACTGTGTAAATGATTAAATATATCACTAAGTCAGTAGTTATCTTATTTAGTTAACAGTTTAGTTTATTTCTCAATCAAATGTATTGATAGTCTCACTGAAATATTTTGCAATGTTAATGTTCATTCTGGAAGCAATTACAATTAATCATATAATCATAGAAATCTGCTTCGCATAAGATCATTTTTAACCAATAACAATCTTTCTAATTTTAACTTCATTGTTAATCAAATGTGTTTTAATAAACATTGTTTTAGCTTTGAAACTTACCAAATGTTTCAGCGAGTATATTAAAAGCTATGCCTTGCTGATGAGGCTGAAAATGTTGAAACATGTGCAGAGTTGTCTCTCATACATGCAGAAGGAAAATGGAAGTAATATTAGTCATTAGCTAATATCATTTTTCTCTTTGCTGCATATTTAATTCTAATTCACATTTTAGTGTTTTCATGTATTAAAAATTTTAGCACTAACATATTTAAAGTAAATAAATAAAACATAGAATGGATTGTAATATCTTAGACAGATATCTTTCAGTCATAAGATTAAAAATCATATTCTTTGATAGAGAATAAATTGAGTTTTAAGGTGTATCTAATAGAATGTTGTTTTGTTATTGTAAAATTGCTTTGAAATATAAGTTCGTTTAATTGTTTATATTGATAGAAGATTTAGATAATCTTAGTATTTAGCTCTACATACCTACATTATATATGACTGGGCAGAATCTAAAATCATTAACAGGATATCAACTTCAAGTAAATAATTCTGAATGTATAAGTCTAAATTTTGCAGATTAAGTATTGTGATAATTAGCTTTATTGTTTACATCCATGCATTTCTAGTCATTTTCAGGTGCCTTTTCCCAACTTACATACACATCCTTTGACTAGGTGTAAACTCAAATTTTCTAACACAAATGATTTGGAAATTAGATACATTGAAACATATAATAAAATGAAAACATAGAGATACGGTTAAATTTCAGAATATTTAATTCATTAATTTTGTATTTGTTGTATGTAATATTAAATCGAGGCTATTAAATGAATGTAATTTCCATGTAAATGTAATAGTTCTTACTGCTTTGTTTTTTTCCATAATTATTATTGTGAAAAAGAATCAGTTGTAGCACTTTTTATTACACAGATCACATGAGAGAAATATTTGCTTCATTTAAAAAATAACCCTGAATTCAATTTTGGAGTTTTACTTGTCTAGAAAATGATTCAAACTAAAGCAACTACATTGCAGAAGAACCATGTAATAACATATAAATTCATTTCAAGAGGTGTCAACATTTTCATCATACAACTGTGTCAGTGACTATGTCGAAGTAGTACAATAAAAATTTTGTCAGCTTATAAAATGAATTTAAATTTTAAGCAAATATACCAGCTTTTTGTGTTATTAACTGGTTCTTCTATGATGTACTCATCTGAATTCATTATTATCACCTAAAAACTGTTTTATGCTATCTTAGCCATCAATAATGGATGATTTATTTTCTTTCCCTTTTGTTTTTCAATTATATTTCGTGTTAATTTCTGTATCATAAGCCAGAGAAATTTTTCCCCAGTACAACCACCACAGAAAACAGAAAAAGAAAAAAAATCTACAACACAATAACATTTTTCAGAGGAATAAAAAGATATTAGTATTAAGATAAACATAGGCTATATCAGTTGTATATACACATATGCATGTGCATGTTTGTATGGTGTGTGCTTGTATGTATGTATGAATGTATGTATGTATATGTACATGCATACATATATATATATATGCATATGTATGTGTATATTTATGTGTATGTATATCTGTATGTACATGTACATATAAATACATATATGTATATTTATGTGTGTGTGTGTACGTGTATACAATATACATAAATATTTTTATGCATACATCCATATGTATGTATGTACGTATGCATGTACGTATATATGTATGTAAGTTTGGTAGAATGAACAAGGGAAATAGACTCAATACATGAGGATATATGTGTGTGTAAGTGTGTTTAGGTGTGCTTATGTATGCCTGCATTAGTGTGTGTGTGTGTGTGTATGTATGCATGTATGTGTATATATATATATATATATATATATACATACAGATATATATATATATATATATATATATGCACATATATATACACACACACGCACACACACATATACACACGTATGTATTATGTATGTATGTATGAATGCTTTGAGCTTATACAATTCTTATATAATAAAAAAAAACTATTCATATTTTACCTTTCACCAAAATTCTATTGACCAAAAAAAAGAAAACTGTTATTAAAATACAAAAATAACATTGCAATTGATTTGTGTACATCTGGAAGGAAAATTTTTCACTAAGGTATATGTATTTTTCTATGTTGAATGTATAAATACAAACAAACAAAAAGAAAAAAAAAGACAAAAATTGAACGGGATTTGTGGAAAGTCAGTTGTATTTAATTTTATACACTCTTTATATAACTAAGGCTTCAAACACTTTTAGTTGTTACTTCCAACCATCTTTCTTAACTTTCATTCATGAATCTAAGCATATTTAATCAAACCTTTATAGGAAAAAGAACATCTATTTCTTGCTTTAGAGGTTTAGTTATATAATAACAACTATTCTAAAAATCACTAATATTCTTCCAAAAATCCTTACAGTCGTAATTAAAATGAAAATTAAAAGTAAACCTCTTCTTTTTCTAAAGTAATTTCTCCCACCCTTCCCATCTCTGTTTTGTGTGTTTTTCATTGTTTAATTTTGTTTTTGTGTTTTTTGGTTTGTTTATTGCTGTTTTTTTTTCTGTTCTCCTCCCCTAATACATGTTGCTTACACATGAATAGCCTTATTTTAACAAATAGAACTTTTACAACCTGTCTGCATTACTGTTCCACGTCCCCCCAATTGATTATTTCAGTTCCAATGAACTATTTTCGATTTATATTCCAAGGAAATATATTTTTACTCACCACAGTTACCTTTTTAAAATCTCTTGATCTTTATTTATTTTTGGTTTTTTATTTCAATGGAAGTTAATGTCTGCAATTGTATTTCCACTTGGCTCATATATCACTTTTGTGTTTACTTAGAATATTTTATCACTTTGTCCACCTAATTTGCTAATTAGTGTCAGACCCAATTTACAACTCAGCACTGATTACTACAATTGTTTCCACTCTTGTGGAAAAATCAACAATAACAAAAAGGAAAAGAAAAAAAAACTTGCCTAAACACCTTTATAAATGTTCTTAGCCATTCCAACTGAAGCCGGCATGTAGTTATCTTCCCCTGCATTAGACATCACCTTCCAAGTTGTCAATTTCAAATAGAAAGTAAATTTAATGAGGTACCTATAAACCCATCTGTTGCCAATAGCTGGCAACAAATATAATCTCAGAACAATAGAAATCAAAGATGATAAAACAGGAATACAAAGAAAAAACCTTGTGTAAATTGTGGCTTATGGTATTAAGATTTTTTTTCTTGTAAAAATATCTCTTATGTTTTATCTCGAAAATAAAAAAAATTGTTGCCAGAACTTATAAGAAAATTGTAATTGAGAATTTGAAAAAATAAAGTATCTTACATATAAAGTTCTTGCGTTTTACATTTTTCTTATATCTCCCTGTCCATTTTTTTTTTTTTTCATTTTGTTGTAAAGCAGAACTTTTTGTTATTGTTCTAAGAAATATGTACAGATTGGGCTAAAGAAGTTAGAAGATGGTTATTTTACAAGCTACCCTAAAATGGATAATCATCCAGCAAAAAATAAGATAAAATAAAATAAAAATAATGGTTTTGAAGTTTACCTCACAACCATATGGTTTTAGGTTCAGTCCCATTCTACAGCACCTTGGGAAAGTGGCATCTGCTCCAGCCCTGGGTTGAATATGTCTTGTGAGCAAATTTGGTAGATGGAAACTGTGAGGAAGTCCATTGTATGTATATATACATAAATACACACATACATACATATATAAAATCTTTTAGTTTGTCTCTCCACTTTCTGACAACAATGTTGGTTTGTTTACAGCCATATAACTTAGTAGTTGGCCAAAAAGTGACCATCACAATAAGTGCCAAACTTAAAGGTAAGTAAGTATCGGGGTCAATTTGTTTGACTAAACCCTTCATGGGGTGTAGCTGCAGCTTAATGACTGGAACAAACAAAATAAGTGTGTATTAGAAAAGTTAAACTAGCATGGGTGCATGGTTAAGAAGTTTACTTTGCACCACATGCTCTTGGGTTCAGTCTCACTATGTGGCACCTTGGGCAATTGTCTTCTACTATTGTTCCAGACTGACCAATGCCTTGAGAATTAATCTTTTAAATGGAAATTGTGTGAAAGCCTTCTGTATATATATACACACATATATATACAGAAATATGTGTGTGTGTGTGTACATACACACATACATATATACATACACACACACACACACATATATATATATATATATATATATATATATATATATATATATATATATATATATATATATATATATATATATGCATATGTGTGCTTGTGTGTTTCATGACTTTGGGTTTGTCCAGTAACCATTATTAGTTTGTTTATGTCCTAGTAACTTAGCACTTCAGCAACTGAGACTGGTAAAATAAGTTCCAGACTTTAAAAAAAAAAAAAAAAAAACGTAAGTTGAGTGGTTGATTTATTTTGACTAAATCTTGCATAGCAAAAGTCTAATGACTGAAACAAGTAAAAGATAAATGATACAATAAATATAAGAGATAAATAAACAAAAACACCCTTTCAAATGAATTTGGAATTTAAGGAAATTATAAATGTGAAGTGAAAATAAACACTATAAATAAGAAGGATTGGAAATTTATATTTTATTAGATATGGTTTTTGATTCAAGCACCAGGCCAGCAATTTTCATGGGTAGATAGGTTAGTCAGTACCATGACACCCAGTACTTGACTAGTAATTTATTTTATCCACCTCAGAGGGATGGAAGGCAAAGTTGATTTGAAACCAGTACATAAAGAACTGGCTCTTTTATCAGATACTAGCAGAAGTGCCTGGCGTTGCTCGGGGCTTAATTGTTTTAAAGTACTGTTGATGATTGTACTATGTTTTTTGTTTTTCCTTGTGGAAGGAACGCAAAAGAATCATTCTTGCTGCCCACACGCGAGCAGCCAACGTAAAGCTGACCATGAGAGAAACACGGCTCCCTTAAATGCATTCCTGCGACAGACAGTGTTTGCCCCTGTGCTTTGTTAATTGACATTGCGAAGCATGGCCTCACTGGGAACTGAGACCTCCGAAATGTGAAAGGTAGGTCTGCTGCTGATGGAAAAAGATGCATTCTGGGTATGAGGACAACGTTGCCTCGACCACACCCTGTGATTATTGTGGCCTCAATCAGATTAGGAGATAAGGACTTAACGATTAAACGTGTGCCGTTGCATTGTTTAGGCGGAACCAAATTTCGAATGAGCATTATAGGGGCACCAACTTTAAGTTTGAGAATGTGTGGAGGTAGTCCAGGGGGCTGAAGGGAATTTAGTACTTCTATTGGATAGTTGATGACGTCCTCAGGGTCAGGAGTTGTATCAATAGACTTATATATATATATAGTCATCTCCAGGAATGATTTTTAGCATTTGATCATTAATATGGTTAACAGTTGTATTCTTCGGGGCTAGAATAGCCCTTTGGCCAATCCAATCCATATTATGATAATTTGCTTGGAGATCTGGGAAAACTGCATCGGTGAGATCAGAAGGTGTATCAACAATGGTACAAAGTGAATCAATGGCAATATTACCCTTTTCATCGCATGGAGTTTTGGCTTCGCCAAGTGCAAGGAGGGTGTGAGAAAATTCTGCTGATGCTATGTCACCTCGCATATGAGCCCGCATGTTAGTGTGAAGTTTGAGAGTCTTCACCAGGGGTCACAATGCAGATGACTTAAGACACGCACGTACTGTATCAGCTGTATTCCCCTTGGGAATAACTGGCAGTGTTTGCCTGAAGTCCCCTGAAAGAAGAAGTGTTATGCCTCCCATGGGAACTGTAGAGTCTTTGATGTCTCTCAGAGATCTATCTAGCGCCTCAAGAGCACCTCTGTGGGCCATTGTACATTCATCCCAAACAATAAGCTTGCATCGTCTGAACACTTCTGCCTGCTCTGAGCTGTTACTGATGTTGCAAATTGGTGTGTCCGTCTTCGCTAAGTCAAGCGGGAGCTTGAAAGTGGAGTGAGCTGTCCTGCCGCCTGGCAACAAAGTAGCCGCAATTCCAGATGATGCCACAGCTAAGGCAATGCCTTGTGTTCGCCTAATCTCAGCCAATATTAATTTTGTGAGAAAAGTTTTGCCAGTTCCTGCAGGAGCGTCGAGGAAGAAAATCCCCCCAGCTTTGTCCCGGACAGAATTAATAACGGAGTTGTAAGCGAACTTCTGTTCTGGAAGGAGCTTTGGCTCATCGTTCGCTATGTACAGGGCAAGTTCGTCAACATTATAACATGTCTCACGCAGCAAATCGGAAGACAGTGTGTTTGGGCGTTCCCGGTTTGTTGAAAGTTGGCCATACACTGGCAACGGACTCCCGCCCATATTGAGAACAGTATCTTCAATTTCAAGCAGTACTCTGTTGTAAATGAGGTCACTGTAGTCGACGTCGATTGATGGATTTAGCAAGTGAACCTGATGCAGGAAATCTTCAGACATGTAATTTTTGTAGGTCAGCCATAAAGAGGCAGGATCACCCAAGTCGCACCATAGGAGTAGAATAGCGAAAAGCGATCTTAGTCTTTTAGGGGATTTTAACAAAACGCCCTCCGCCATAGTGGCGGCCCATTGTGAATCGTCCTCCAAAAGTCCACGCCTGAAGCAGGCTTCGCGGAAAGTGTCACATAATTCACCATCAACAGTTCTTATGTCTTGAAAGCTTTGTGGGCCGACAACGTCATGAAGGAGAAGGCGAAGGTGAAAACACTCATGCTGGTTGGGAGGCACAGTGTACACTCTTCCTAGACAACTATTAAACTTGACACCGGGATGTCCTTGAACATCCTGACCTGACTTCCTACGCACCCAAGTGTTCTTTGACCACACATAGTAGGACGGAACCTGAGGGTATAAAAGCGTTTTGGCAAATGTGTCACGCCAATTAGAATGAGGTCATTGGTAACCATAGGTACATATATATGTGTGTATTTACGTATGATTGGCAGTGTGTCTGTTTATTTGACTCTCACTCCCGTTCGTTTCTTTGTCTTTTTTCTTGGATCGTTGGTAAACGTTCGTAAGAGAAAGTAGCAATTGAAACGATGTGTAAGAGGAATAGAAATCGTTAATTTTAGAGGGGCAAAGTAATTTTGTATGTATCTGTCATTACAGTATCGAAATGTGATTGTTTCAGTTTTGATAGTTTTCTTTTTCTCCTTCCTTTCTTTTTGTATTTGTTGTTGTTGTATTTTTGTAAAGGTTCATAAGAGAAAGTAGGACATAAGAGAAAGTAGGACATAAGAGGAAGTAAGAGTTGAAAGGATTTGTATTAGAAAGAGGAAATTAGATTTTATTAGGGAGAAAATGTTTACTCCTGTAGTTTTACGGATTTTATTCATTATCAGGAAATTTTTGGAGTGAAAAAATGACGTAGTGACCTAACTTATTGTATTTAGAATATTAATTGCGATTGTTTAATCGAAGAAATTTTGAATTGTGTAAATGTATGAATTTTAAACATACACACACACAGAGTAGATTTGCCTTTTATAGTATAGATAGTATAGATAGAATATAAATGAGAGCGGGTGAATAGCTCAGCGATTAGAGAGTCTCTCTGGGATGAGCCACTACTGCTTTACATTGAGAAGTCACATCTCCAGTACTATAGACATGTGATTAGAATATCACAGAAAAGATGTACAAGATAGATTTGTCAAGCTAAGCCAACCAGCAGGAAATTTAAGGGTAGATCATAAATGAGATGGTTGGATAATATTCAGTTTCAATTGGTCTGGGAATCTGACCAGAAAGTGTAATGATGGATGACGCAACTGAGGACTCCATACCCATGGCTGGCTAGCTGAACCAAGATTTATCCAATACATACCAGCATGGAAAAGCAAATGAAGGTGGAGGAAGTGGCATTGGTGGTGGTGGTGGAGGTGGACAACTGCAATGATGACAAGGACACAAAGGAGAAGGACAACAGGATATTAACAACAGTGACTGCAATGGTGAAGGTAGTGGCAGCTGCAGCAGCAGCAGCGGCGGCGGTGGTGGCAGTTGTTGTTTACTCTGAAGATTAATACTTACAGTAATCTATGTTGCCACAACAACTGCCTCAAGAAACTGAATGAATCTATAGCATACTGAATAAAGTTGATATAAAAACTGTCCACCACTCTAAGCATTCAGTATTAAGATCCTTAATATTTTCAGAGTTAATGAAAAATGTTAGTGTAAGGTTAAATGTAATAACGGTATTTAAGTTAGTTCTCTCTATTGCTTTTATTTTTAAATATGCTAAAGTCAACTTCATTCTTTTAATTCTTTGGCATAATCAAAGAACAAATTGAAGTAAGTAAACTAAATTTTCATATTTTGAAGTTGTACTTGTCTAACAAGTGATTTTATTTGAGATTCTGTGTTGAAACTGAAGCAAATATATGGTGCAGCAGCCATTTTAACCCTCTAGCAACACACAATTTTTTTTTTTTTTTTTTGTGGTCTTGGAAGTTTTGAACATGCATGGTCCAGTCTTTGTTGCAGTGACCCTGAGAACTATGCCAGCATATATTAGTGAACTAAACCATTCTGTGGTCCCTGCATGCAATTAGGTGAATGGGATCATCAAAAGTCAAGTGCTTTTGCCATGAGCTATCTCACTGAAGGGCCAGCTACAAGGAAGATAATCTTGATTCTTGAAGAAGAAAAAAATTTTGAATCTCATCCTCTCTTTACAACTATCACATAATCTCAAAACAAATGGACACACACACACACACACACACGCACACATGCACATATAAAGGGGTTCTTTCCATAGGAGTGGAAACTCCTGATAGGGTTTCTCATGCTGGGCAGGTGAAAGAACAGAGGCCAGATTAATAAAGGCTGCCTCTTTCTGAAGGTTAAAAGAGGTTTACACAGGGACAACACTGCTGCCTAGAAAAAAAGACAAAGTTACTGAAGCATCAATGACATTTCAAAACCAACAAGACCTGGGAAAGGAAGGCGTTCACTCAGGAAAAAAATATAAATCCACAAGGGAAGCAGAAGAGAAAATGCCCCACCAAAATAGCTGGAAGTGGGATACTGAGGTAGAGCTGAAAAAGCAGCAGAAAAGATACTCCAGAATTGAGAGCATTTGAGAAAAGTTATAGGCGCAGGAGTGGCTGTGTGCTAAGTAGCTTGCTTACCAACCACATGGTTCCGGGTTCATGCATGGCATCTTGGGCAAGTGTCTTCTACTATAGCCTCAGGCCGACCAAAGCCCTGTGAGTGGATTTGGTAGACGGAAACTGGAAGAAGCCCGTCGTATATATGCATATATATATATATATATATATATATATATATATAATATGTGTGTGTGTGTGTGTGTGTGTCTGTGTTTGTCCCCCTAGCATTGCTTGACAACCGATGCTGGTGTGTTTATGTCCCTGTCGCTATAGCGGTTCAGCAAAAGACACCGATAGAATAAGTACTAGGCTTACAAAGAATAAGTCCCAGGGTCGATTTGCTCGACTAAAGGCGGTGCTCCAGCATGGCCGCAGTCAAATGACTGAAACGAGTAAAAGAGTAAAAGAGTAATGGTGTATGCTTCATAGGCAGCAGAAGGCCTAAATAAGTAACTGCAACTTTGTCCCTGATACAGTGTCAGTGGAATGGTCTTGGTGACCAGGTTGAAGTTGCGCGATGAAACTTTTGATATCTCAAGAAATCAATGAAAAGTGCTTGGAATAGTTTTATGTTTTTTTTAGACTGCTGAAATGTCGCTTCCATGATGAAATTGCTAAATTATGATTGGTGCAGGTATGGCGGTGTGAAAAACTTCTCAGCCATGGGGGTTCACTCTCATAGCATAGCGCCTATGGCAAGTGTCTTCTGTTATAGTCTCAAGTTCGGCCAAAGGCTTGTGAGTGGATTTGGTAGATGGAAACTGAAAGGAATCATTTGTATTTGTATATATGTGTGTGTGTTTGTGTGCACCCTTGTCTTGACATGTGATAGATGTAAAAGTGGCGAGCTGGCAGAAACGTTAGCACGCCGGGCAAAATGCTTAGCAGTTTTTCATCTGCCGTTACGTTCTGAGTTCAAATTCCGCCGAGGTCAACTTTGACTTTCATCCTTTCGGGGTCGATAAATTAAGTACCAGTTATGCGCTGGGGTCGATATAATCGACTTAATCCCTTTGTCTGTCCTTGTTTGTCCCCTCTATGTTTAGCCCCTTGTGGGCAATAAAGAAATAAGATGTAAAGAGAGGGTGAGAATCAAAATTTTTTTCCTTGTAGCTGACACTTCAGTAAGATAATTCATGACAAGAGCACTTGATTTATAATGACCCCCATTCATCTAACTGTATGCAGAGACCATGTAATGGTTTAGTTCTAATATATGCAGATAGCACTAGCAATCTATGAGTATTTACTTACTGAGGTTGGTGCACTTAGTTGGTGCACTTAGTTGGTGTCCCGACCGCTGGTTAACCAAGATAGTACGCTTGCTCTTCAACTTTTTGTGGAAGGGTCAGGTACCACTGGTCAGGCGCTCCATCTGCTGTCAACAGCCGCTGAACGAAGGCCTTGGCATGCCGTGGTTGCTGATGCGCAAACATGCGCTCAGGCTACGACATCTCAAGCGTTTCGTGGACGGTGAACAGGTGTGGTCGCCTTTCGTCAGACGCGATTTTCCGCAGCTCGTTTCTTTAACAGAGCTGCAATCCTGGATCAAACGTAGACCGAGAAAGGGCGCTTGGCACCTCGAGTGCCGCCAAGCTCTCACCGCCCTCAGTCAGACGGGCAGTGCGATCGGTAGTAGCTCCACTCTAGCGTTCTATAGAGGGTTAGTGGGAGAAAAGTGCGACGACGTTCTCGGGGAAACTCTAGGCGTCGAGGATAATCAGCTAAGTCTGTTCAGGAGAACTTTCGGGCTGGGGCCCATGGATAATTTCCAAAGGTCCCTCGCCTGGCAGTGCTACCGAGGTGCGCTACCTGTTCGAGATAAACTCTACCGACATGGAAGTGCCGTCAACCGGGCCTGCCCAAGGTGCGCTCAGGACGACGAAACCGTTCTGCACGCACTCGTCCAGTGCCCGAGCATTGTTAACCTGTGGGTCTATATCGAACAGCTACTGTCACGTGTAGGACAGATCCGGCTATCAGCTGGGTCCATCGTGAGAATTGACCCACCGACCTCCTTTAACCAGGAGGGCAAGGCAATTTTCCTATGCCTAGTGGCTGTAGCGAAAGAGGTGATATGGTGGACCCGTTTGAAAGAGCTAAAGACAGACACTTTCCTCTTTGGCCAAGGCCTCATCAACTTTTTCAAATTCCACTTAAAAAGGAAGATGAGAGTAGAGAGGGAAGTGCTGTCTCATAGCAAATTCGTTGAAAGATGGGTGACTGTTGGAAGAATGGCCAGTATAAACGGACCAATTCTGAGAATACACCTGTAGAAAAAAAAAAGGTAATGTAAAAGGAGAAATGGCTCTATACCCCTTTCTTATTTTTTCTGACCAGGCTCCCGTGGTTTTATGGGTTTTTCCACGTGTAACCTTTCCTTTTTCGAAGCGCCTCCCCCTTTGGGAGTTCTACTTATTTATTTATCTATTTATTTATCTATTTATTTATTATATCTTTCTCCGTTTTCTTCCTCTGTTTAGACGAACTTTCCTACCTTTTCGGACAAAACCTTTTGTAACCTTCGTCCTGTCTTTGTCCTTATATGTTTATAATTGATATTAGCCCCTGTGGCCAATAAAACGAATTAATTATTATTATTATTTATTTATTTTTTTTACAAGGCGGCGAGCTGGCAGAATCGTTAGCACGCCGGGCGAAATGCTTAGCAGTATTTCGTCTGCCGTTACGTTCTGAGTTTAAATTCCGCCGAGGTCGACTTTGCCTTTCATCCTTTCGGGGTCGATAAATTAAGTACCAGTTACGCACTGGGGTCGATGTAATCGACTGAATCCGTCCGTCTGTTCTTGTTTGTTCCCTCTATGTTTAGCCCCTTGTGGGCAATAACGAAATAGGTATTTCGTCTGTCGCTACGCCGGGATCAACTTTTCCTTTCATCCTTTTGGCGTCGATAAATCAAGTACCAGCTGAATACTGGATCGATGTAATCGACTATCCCCTTTCTCCAAATTTCAGTATAAAGGATTGTTGTTATTATTATTATTATTATTTTATGTTTGACTTTTGTTTTGCATTTGTACAAGTTGGATCCAAGTCTCACCCAGAGACCTCAAGGGACAACAAGTTAGAAGTTCATGTAGGTGTTATGCCTAGGGTACCATATATTTGGATTTGTACAGTTTTGTTCAAGTGAATGTTTAAGAAACCATAAGAAAATTATGTGTTTGCTTTAAAATTTGAGATCACATAGACAGTATTTTACGTAGGATATGGGCAGTTCCTATGAGCACTATCTTTTGAACTTCAGCCATTTTGGGGTTTCCTGGAATCTGATCTAGGTAGTAATCAGCCCGTTTCGCTGTCATTATTATTATTATTATTATTATTATTATTATTATTATTATTATTATTATTATTATTATCATTATTATTATTATTATTATTACGTTCTGAGTTCAAATTCCACCAAGGTCGACTTTGCTTTCATCCTTTCGGGGTCGATAAAATAAGTACCAGTTGCATACTGGTTCGATATAGTCGACTGGTCCCCTCCCCCAAATCTCGGGCCTTGTGCCTTGAGTAGAAGAGATTGTTGTTGTTGTTGTTGTTGTTATTATTATTAAGGCAATGAGCTGGCAGAATCGTTAGCACGCCGGGCGAAATGCTTATCGGTAATTCATCCGTCTTTACATTCTGAGTTTAACTACAACCGGAGTTGACTTTGCTTTGAATCCTTTCGGTGTTGATAAAATAAGTACCAGATGAACACTTGGGTCATGTTATTGACTCAGACCCTCCCTCCCCCTGCTGTCCACAGCCAGTAGACACTTGTTTACTGGTCTTGCTTCAAGAACCCTGCGAAGAATTTTTGCCGTTCCAAGCAATGCTGATTTTGTAGGTAGTCAACCTTCACGCTTGCACCAATCTTTTTTATCTTTTTTTGTCATGTTGGTAGCTGAGTGCTGATACATCCAAGTACACTAATTACTCTTCGTATCATGTCTACTCTCCTCATTGACAAAACCCTTTATATTTCCTGCTTCAAATCGTCATAGTTGTTTGCCTTTTCTTTTTCTTTCACATTGATCCTGTTGTCACCGGGGCGTGCTATATCGATTATCATGCACAACAACTATTCACCACAACAATGTCTGGTTACCGATTTCTACTCGAGTGATCGCACTCGATCAATGCATCCCACAGGATTTTGCAATTCTCATTCTCGGTGACTCCTTCTGGGGTTTGCTCATACTACATTTTTGCTCTTTATTATTATTATTATTATTATTAGTATTAGTATTATTGTTGTTGTTGTTATTAAGGCGGCGAGCTGACAGAATCGTTAGCACACCGGCCGGGCAAAACGCTTGGCGGTATTTCGTCTGTCTTCGTGTTCTGAGTTCAACTGCTGCCGGGGTTGACTTTGCCTTTCATCCTTTCGGGGATCGATAATTTAAATACCAGTTACACACTGGGGTCAGTGTAATCGACTGGTCCCACTCACCCAAAATTTCAGGCCTTGTGCCTTTAACAGAAAGGATTATTATTATTATTATTATATATTATATTATATTATATATATATATATATATATATATATATATATATATATATATATATATATGTGCGTGTGTGTGTGTGTGTGTGTGTGTGTGTGTGTGTGTATGTTTGTGTGTCTGTGCTTGTCTCCCCAACATCGCTTGACAACCGATGCTGGTGTGTTTACGTCCTCGTAACTTAGCGGTTCGGCAAAAGAGACCGATAGAATAAGTACTAGGCTTACAATGAATAACTCCTGGGGTCGATTTGCTCGACTAAAGGCGGTGCTCCAGCATGGCCACAGTAAAATTACTGAAACAAGTAAAAGAGTATTATTATTATTATTATTATCTTATGTCTAACTTTAGCTTTGCGTTTGTACAAGTTGGCTCCAAGTCTCAGCAAGAGACTGCAAGAGACAACAAGTTAGAAATTCATGTTGGTGTTATGCCTGGGGTACCATATATTTCGATTTGTACATAGTGTTGTTCTAGAGAATGTTTAAGAAACCATAAGAAAATTATGTGTTTGTTTTAAAATTTTAGATTACATAGACAGTATTTTACGTAAGGATATGGGCAATTCCCATGAGCACCATCTTTTGAATTTCTGCTATTTTGGGGTTTCCTGGTATTTGAGCTAGGTAGCAATCAGCCCCATTTGCTATCATTCCCAGGGCACCTATGACAACAGGTATTGTTTTAGTCTTCAAGTTCTACATTTTGCTAATTTCTATTTCAGATCGTTATACTTTCTCAGTTCTTGGTAGGTCTTGGTAGATACGTTTATATCGATTGGGACAGTCATATCAATGAGGAGGCATGGCTTTTATCTGAAGTCTTTTAATATAATGTCTGGCCTATTCACATCTATCTTTCTGTCAGTTTGAACGGTGAAGTTCCAGAGGAGTGAGATGTAATCATTTTGAAGCACTGGAGGTGGTTTGTGCTCCCACCAGTTTTTATCATGGGGCAAGTCCAGGATTTTGCAAATTACCAAGTGAATATATTGTGCAGCTCTATCATACCTGCTGAGATACTCTGTAGGCGCAAGAAGACTGCACTTGGAGACAACATGGTCAATGGTTTCATCTTGTTGACATACACGAATGTTGGGAAGCTGCCTTTCTTTAATATGTTGGCCCTGTAGTTTCTTGTAGGTTGGCATCGATCTTGGGCTGCTATGATAAACCCCTCTGTTTCTGATTTTAAGCCAGAAGCCATTAACCATTGCGGGTGACACGAGGTTTTTTCGAGCGAGATCGCTGCCGGTGCCCCTGGACTGGCTCATGTGCGGGCGACACATGAAATCTTTCGAGCGGGATCGTGCCAGTGCCCATGGACTGGCTCATGTGCGGGCGATACATGAAATCTTTCGAGCGGGATCGTTGCCAGTGCCCCTGGACTGGCTCTTGTGCGGGTGACACATGAGGTTTCTCGAGCGAGATGAGCGTGGCCGTTACCAGTACCGCCTGACTGGCCTTCGTGTGGGTGACACGTAAAAGCACCCACTACACTCTCTGAGTGGTTGGCGTTAGGAAGGGCATCCAGCTGTAGAAGCTCTGCCAAATCAGATTGGAGCCTGGTGTAGCCATCTGGTTTCACCATTCCTCAGTCAAATCGTCCAACCCATGCTAGCATGGAAAGCGGACGTTAAACGACGACGACGATGATTAAAAAGCACATGTGAACAAATGTATTGGTGATGGGGATAGGAAAACAATCAACTACATTCTTTTGTTTACATATATCGGCTTTATGGCTATATAGAAAATCAATGTTTTACTTGAAGAAAAACAGCTTTTAGACAAATTGTTGTTGTTACTGATACTGCTATTAATATTGTTGTTTAGCTCCATGTCAACCTTGGTTGAATTGATTTATCAATATAGCATTTGTTCTAGGTACAGGATAGCCTAGAATATACTGTATTATATGTACTTCCTTTGTTTAAGACTGTAGGCTTTGAGCTGAGGGAGCTTTGGCTATTTTTAAGTCAAACGACCATGTAGAAATTTATTTCTTGCTTCATTTAGATCAGGCAAGGGCAACCTTTTCAAAAAACTGGCCACATGAGACATGACTCATCATCATTAGGTGTGCTATTCAGAAAGTTTTGTGGTCCAAGGCTGCCCAGGACTAATTTAGACAAATAGTGGCATAAAATTGCCAAGGGATAAGCTGTGCTGGCCATTACCTCGTTATATATAACCTACTAGAAAATATATAAGTACTGATTTTTTTAAACAAATATCACTATTTTTAATTAAGAATGGTCATGATAACAAACATCATCTCCATATTACTTGCTAGAACTTAAAAGTTTGAATTGGCAGAAACAATAAAAGGATATTTCATTATATTTTGAGTTTAGATCTTATTAAAACTGATTTTGCTTTTCATCCCTTCAGGGCTAATAAATAGGCAGATTTGTTAGGATGTTGATAGAATGCTTCACAATATTTATTCCAACTAAGGTGGTGAGCAGGCAGAATTGTTAGCATGCTGGTCAAAAATGCATGGCAGGCTTTTGTCTGTCTTTATGCTCTGAGTTCAAATTCAGCCAAGGTCAACTTTATCTTTCATCCTTTTGGTGGGGTCAATAAAATAAGTACCAGTTGAGAACTGAGGTTGGTGCAATTTGACTTATCTATCTCCTAAACTTGCTGGCTTTGTGAAAAAGTTTGAAGCCAATATTTATTCCAAATCCTTGCTTTCTGAGTTCAGATCCTACCAAAGTCAAAGTTGCCTTTCATCATTCCGGGTTCAATTCAAGTAAAAAAACAATTCGGGCTGGGTGTATTAACATAAATATAATAGCAAGAGGCCTTGTAGTATTTGCTCCAGTCCTTTGTATTCAGAGTTCAAATCTGCCAGTAACCATTATCAGTTTCTTTACATCCTCATAACTTAGCAGTTCAGTAAAAGAGAATGGTAGAATAAGTACCAGATGGTGGATTTGATTCATCACCTAACTAACACTAACACAACCTAACACTTTGGGAATGTTTAACAGAGTCCACTCTGTTGCAAGCATCTTATTTCTTTATTGCCCACAAGGAGCTAAACATAGAGGGGACAAACAAGGACAGACAAAGGGATTAAGTCGATTACATCGACCCCAGTGCGTAACTGGTACTTAATTTATCGACCCCGAATGGATGAAAGGCAAAGTCGACCTCGGCGGAATTTGAACGTGCTAACGTTTCTGCCAGCTCTGTTGCAAGCATCTGACATGGTCTTCAGTTTGAAGATACTTTCCTCCTTCTCACCTATCAGTCTTAGAGGCGCAATATGAGGCCTATGTACTGCTGACTAAAAAATAAAACTGATAATATAATAAATATCAGTCAGTCAAACACAGGGGTTGATTGCACAAAATCCAGTTGCCTTATGTCTATAGTACAAATCATTATACTGCTGTTATTCTTATTGATGATGTAGTTGTTGTTTGGTCCTAGATCAGTCCCATTTAAACAGTCATAATTAAAGGCATTTCATTCATGACCATTCATGCCATTTTCCCAATGTACAGGGAACCCAGAACCACATAATATAATAATATTTTTAAAGATAAATATACGCTTATAATGATCTGAAGAAAATTCTACAGCTATTTCTAACAGTTCAAACAATCACATAGAGATGTTCTTGCTGGCTCAAAGGAATCACGATTTTAGTTAGTATTATAACGTAGTTACTCGTCGCCAATTATTGTAGTATCGCCACTATTTTTGACGATACTTGTTTACACTTGTAGTGTACCTGTCATCCTTCTTGGATTGTCTCGGGGCTAAACATAAAAGCCTGGAAGGGATACAGCTGGCAGCCACGACGCATGCGCAAAACATAACCCTTACAGACAACGGAAGTTGTAAAAGGGATATAAGCACAGAGAGGACTCTTTCTTTTTTCCATTTCGGCAGTCATCTTACCAGCTGCCAATAACTAACTGCTAGCTCTCATTTTTTGTTTCAGCGCCCTACATGTGGTTTTGCAATGCCTGTCTCACAGTAGGTACCAATTGATAATGTACTCACACACAATGATTCTGCAAACTTTACATACCAGGATACTGAAGCATTTTACAATAATTCATAGTCGCTAAATATTTGTATTGCCTGATTTTTATTGCTTGCTCTCCACAAAAAGATATTCACAAACATTTCACGCACTCCTGTCTTCAATCCTTAACATTCCACCATCACAAAAAAACAAAATATTACTCACGTGGCAGTACAGATACTCGTAACAGCGATAATTCTTACACTAACAACGAAACACCAGACTCACACACTCGGCAAGTAACAAAGGCATCACCTCCAATAGCTGTTGTTTCTCATTCACCTGTGCCTATTTTCACTGGAGACATATCCGTTTGGTTTACCCAAATTGAATCCTACTTTACAGCAAACTACGTCTCATCCGAAACAAAGCGATTGCATCCCCTTATAAAATATATGAAAACCATATTTGACATTGTTACCACCATAGAAACCATCAAACTAAAGCTGCCCGCATAGCAAGGTATGAAAAGCACGTTAGATCCTTCAAGAACAACATGCTTAAAAATAACCCCAAACATTTTTACAGGAAGATAGGGAAAATACCAGTTACAGTAAAGTCTGTCCCATCAAAAGAAGAAGTGTAAGAATTTTGGAATAAAATTTGGGCAGAAGAAAAAAACACACAATGAAAAGGCCCCTTGGATTGATAGAATATATATATACTTAGACTCCTTAGAAGAGCAAAAGTGGGAGGATATCAAGGTAGAGGATGTAAGATCTACTCTCAGGAAGTCAAGCAAATGGAAGTCTCCAGGAAAGGATAAAATCTCTAACTTCTGGTTGAATGCCTTCACAGAGAGCGATGAACTGCTAACAAAACTTTACAATATTTTGCAACAACCTAGTATGATTCCCTCTTAGCTAGTTAATGGTGTAACATTCCTACCTGCAAAAAATGAAGAAACAAATGAACCACAAAATTATAGACCCATAACCTGCTTAACAACAAATGTATAATAAGCTAACATTTGTCTTGACTGAATATACCTATTGTTTTTTAATAGAAAGTGGCATATTCCCTAATGAGCAAAAAAGATGTAAACGTGGGTCCTATGGTTGCAAAGATCAGCTACTCATCAGTAAGATGATCTTGGAAGATTGTCACAAACGATACAAAACTTGTCGACAGCCTGGATAGACTATAAAAAATAGCACCTACTCTGCGAAACGTTTGTCGTTGAGTATGAAATCATGGAGAACCACACTGACTTTGAATAGTGACAGTGAATCTCTTAATGCTGGTGATGTAAGAATTCCATGTGGCATTTTCTAGAGCGGCTTTGTATCACCACTCCTCTTTTGTTTCGAAATTGCTTAATGATGTACAGTACGGTTATAAAATATTTGACAAAAATATAAATCATCTCATTTACATGGATGATTTAATGCTCTTTGCAAAAGATGACTAACAACTACAGAGCTTACTAGCGATTGTTAAACAATTCAGTGAAGATATCAGGATGCAATTTTGCCTCAATAAATATGCAAAAGGAAAAGTTACAGAAGTATCTAACGTTGACTTTGACCAGCAGAATGTTTTAAAGGAGTTAGAACCAACGGTAAGCTACAAATACCTAGGGGTATTTGAAGGAGACAGAATCAAACATTCAGTGATGAGGGAAAGCATCAGAAGAGAATGTTATCGCAGAGTAAGAGCAATACTCAAGACAGAACTGAATGCAAGAAACATGTTCGAAGTCATACCAGTCGTGACTTACAGTTTCAATAACATTAAGCGGTCAATAACTGAAATATGTAATCATGACAGAAAAATACGAAAATTGTTGACAATGCATAGAATGCACCACCCTAAGGCAGATATAGAACGACTGTATCTGCCAAGAAAAGTGGGAGGCCGTGGACTTTTACAACTGTCATTAACAATGAAGATTGCCACAATTGGCCTAGACACCTCAAAAACTCTGAGGAATGGATGTTAAAACATGTCTCAAAACATGAAAACAAGAAAGCATCATACTCAGTAACAAAACAGGCAAAGGAATATATAAGTGAATTCCAAATTCAACAAATTTCAGAATTAGACGTACTAGAAACAAGCAGAGAAAAAGCTAAGTGTATGAAAACCCGTGCTAAAACTGCTGTCTTAAATATTCTTACTGATAAATTGCAAGAAAAACCTCTCAATTGCAAATACCCAAAGAGAGCTTTAATGCCGATGTTGACAAAACCCTTACATATCAATGGTTAATGGCTTCTGGCTTAAAATCAGAAACAGAGGGGTTTATCATAGCAGCCCAAGATCGATGCCAACCTACAAGAAACTACAGGGCCAACATATTAAAGAAAGGCAGCTTCCCAACATTCGTGTATGTCAACAAGATGAAACCATTGACCATGTTGTCTCCAAGTGCAGTCTTCTTGCGCCTACAGAGTATCTCAGCAGGTATGATAGAGCTGCACAATATATTCACTTGGTAATTTGCAAAATCCTGGACTTGCCCCATGATAAAAACTGGTGGGAGCACAAACCACCTCCAGTGCTTCAAAATGATTACATCTCACTCCTCTGGAACTTCACCGTTCAAACTGACAGAAAGATAGATGTGAATAGGCCAGACATTATATTGAAAGACTTCAGATAAAAACCATGCCTCCTCATTGATATGACTGTCCCAATCGATATAAACGTATCTGCCAAGACCTACCAAGACTGGCTCATGTGCGGGCGACACATGAAATCTTTCGAGCGGGATCGTTGCCAGTGCCCCTGGACTGGCTCATGTGCGGGCGACACATGATATCTTTCGAGCGAGGTCGTTGCCAGTGCCCCTGGACTGGCTCATGTGCGGGCGACACATGAAATCTTTCGAGCGAGATCGTTGCCGGTGCCCCTGGGCTGGCTCTTGTGCGGGTGATACATGAGGTTTTTCGAGCGAGATTGTTGCCGGTGCCCCTGGACTGGCTCATGTGCGGGCGACACATGAATTGTTTTCGAGCGAGATCGATGCCGGTGCCCCTGGGCCGGCTCTCGTGCGGGTGACACGAGGTTTTTTCGAGCGAGATCGCTGCCGGTGCCCCTGGACTGGCTCATGTGCGGGCGACACATGAAATCTTTCGAGCGGGATCGTGCCAGTGCCCATGGACTGGCTCATGTGCGGGCGATACATGAAATCTTTCGAGTGGGATCGTTGCCAGTGCCCCTGGACTGGCTCTTGTGCGGGTGACACATGAGGTTTCTCGAGCGAGATGAGCGTGGCCGTTACCAGTACCGCCTGACTGGCCTTCGTGTGGGTGACACGTAAAAGCACCCACTACACTCTCTGAGTGGTTGGCGTTAGGAAGGGCATCCAGCTGTAGAAGCTCTGCCAAATCAGATTGGAGCCTGGTGTAGCCATCTGGTTTCACCATTCCTCAGTCAAATCATCCAACCCATGCTAGCATGGAAAGCGGACGTTAAACGACGACGACGATGATTAAAAAGCACATGTGAACAAATGTATTGGTGATGGGGATAGGAAAACAATCAACTACATTCTTTTGTTTACATATATCGGCTTTATGGCTATATAGAAAATCAATGTTTTACTTGAAGAAAAACAGCTTTTAGACAAATTGTTGTTGTTACTGATACTGCTATTAATATTGTTGTTTAGCTCCATGTCAACCTTGGTTGAATTGATTTATCAATATAGCATTTGTTCTAGGTACAGGATAGCCTAGAATATACTGTATTATATGTACTTCCTTTGTTTAAGACTGTAGGCTTTGAGCTGAGGGAGCTTTGGCTATTTTTAAGTCAAACGACCATGTAGAAATTTATTTCTTGCTTCATTTAGATCAGGCAAGGGCAACCTTTTCAAAAAACTGGCCACATGAGACATGACTCATCATCATTAGGTGTGCTATTCAGAAAGTTTTGTGGTCCAAGGCTGCCCAGGACTAATTTAGACAAATAGTGGCATAAAATTGCCAAGGGATAAGCTGTGCTGGCCATTACCTCGTTATATATAACCTACTAGAAAATATATAAGTACTGATTTTTTTAAACAAATATCACTATTTTTAATTAAGAATGGTCATGATAACAAACATCATCTCCATATTACTTGCTAGAACTTAAAAGTTTGAATTGGCAGAAACAATAAAAGGATATTTCATTATATTTTGAGTTTAGATCTTATTAAAACTGATTTTGCTTTTCATCCCTTCAGGGCTAATAAATAGGCAGATTTGTTAGGATGTTGATAGAATGCTTCACAATATTTATTCCAACTAAGGTGGTGAGCAGGCAGAATTGTTAGCATGCTGGTCAAAAATGCATGGCAGGCTTTTGTCTGTCTTTATGCTCTGAGTTCAAATTCAGCCAAGGTCAACTTTATCTTTCATCCTTTTGGTGGGGGTCAATAAAATAAGTACCAGTTGAGAACTGAGGTTGGTGCAATTTGACTTATCTATCTCCTAAACTTGCTGGCTTTGTGAAAAAGTTTGAAGCCAATATTTATTCCAAATCCTTGCTTTCTGAGTTCAGATCCTACCAAAGTCAAAGTTGCCTTTCATCATTCCGGATTCAATTCAAGTAAAAAAACAATTCGGGCTGGGTGTATTAACATAAATATAATAGCAAGAGGCCTTGTAGTATTTGCTCCAGTCCTTTGTATTCAGAGTTCAAATCTGCCAGTAACCATTATCAGTTTCTTTACATCCTCATAACTTAGCAGTTCAGTAAAAGAGAATGGTAGAATAAGTACCAGATGGTGGATTTGATTCATCACCTAACTAACACTAACACAACCTAACACTTTGGGAATGTTTAACAGAGTCCACTCTGTTGCAAGCATCTTATTTCTTTATTGCCCACAAGGAGCTAAACATAGAGGGGACAAACAAGGACAGACAAAGGGATTAAGTCGATTACATCGACCCCAGTGCGTAACTGGTACTTAATTTATCGACCCCGAATGGATGAAAGGCAAAGTCGACCTCGGCGGAATTTGAACGTGCTAACGTTTCTGCCAGCTCTGTTGCAAGCATCTGACATGGTCTTCAGTTTGAAGATACTTTCCTCCTTCTCACCTATCAGTCTTAGAGGCGCAATATGAGGCCTATGTACTGCTGACTAAAAAATAAAACTGATAATATAATAAATATCAGTCAGTCAAACACAGGGGTTGATTGCACAAAATCCAGTTGCCTTATGTCTATAGTACAAATCATTATACTGCTGTTATTCTTATTGATGATGTAGTTGTTGTTTGGTCCTAGATCAGTCCCATTTAAACAGTCATAATTAAAGGCATTTCATTCATGACCATTCATGCCATTTTCCCAATGTACAGGGAACCCAGAACCACATAATATAATAATATTTTTAAAGATAAATATACGCTTATAATGATCTGAAGAAAATTCTACAGCTATTTCTAACAGTTCAAACAATCACATAGAGATGTTCTTGCTGGCTCAAAGGAATCACGATTTTAGTTAGTATTATAACGTAGTTACTCGTCGCCAATTATTGTAGTATCGCCACTATTTTTGACGATACTTGTTTACACTTGTAGTGTACCTGTCATCCTTCTTGGATTGTCTCGGGGCTAAACATAAAAGCCTGGAAGGGATACAGCTGGCAGCCACGACGCATGCGCAAAACATAACCCTTACAGACAACGGAAGTTGTAAAAGGGATATAAGCACAGAGAGGACTCTTTCTTTTTTCCATTTCGGCAGTCATCTTACCAGCTGCCAATAACTAACTGCTAGCTCTCATTTTTTGTTTCAGCGCCCTACATGTGGTTTTGCAATGCCTGTCTCACAGTAGGTACCAATTGATAATGTACTCACACACAATGATTCTGCAAACTTTACATACCAGGATACTGAAGCATTTTACAATAATTCATAGTCGCTAAATATTTGTATTGCCTGATTTTTATTGCTTGCTCTCCACAAAAAGATATTCACAAACATTTCACGCACTCCTGTCTTCAATCCTTAACATTCCACCATCACAAAAAAACAAAATATTACTCACGTGGCAGTACAGATACTCGTAACAGCGATAATTCTTACACTAACAACGAAACACCAGACTCACACACTCGGCAAGTAACAAAGGCATCACCTCCAATAGCTGTTGTTTCTCATTCACCTGTGCCTATTTTCACTGGAGACATATCCGTTTGGTTTACCCAAATTGAATCCTACTTTACAGCAAACTACGTCTCATCCGAAACAAAGCGATTGCATCCCCTTATAAAATATATGAAAACCATATTTGACATTGTTACCACCATAGAAACCATCAAACTAAAGCTGCCCGCATAGCAAGGTATGAAAAGCACGTTAGATCCTTCAAGAACAACATGCTTAAAAATAACCCCAAACATTTTTACAGGAAGATAGGGAAAATACCAGTTACAGTAAAGTCTGTCCCATCAAAAGAAGAAGTGTAAGAATTTTGGAATAAAATTTGGGCAGAAGAAAAAAACACACAATGAAAAGGCCCCTTGGATTGATAGAATATATATATACTTAGACTCCTTAGAAGAGCAAAAGTGGGAGGATATCAAGGTAGAGGATGTAAGATCTACTCTCAGGAAGTCAAGCAAATGGAAGTCTCCAGGAAAGGATAAAATCTCTAACTTCTGGTTGAATGCCTTCACAGAGAGCGATGAACTGCTAACAAAACTTTACAATATTTTGCAACAACCTAGTATGATTCCCTCTTAGCTAGTTAATGGTGTAACATTCCTACCTGCAAAAAATGAAGAAACAAATGAACCACAAAATTATAGACCCATAACCTGCTTAACAACAAATGTATAATAAGCTAACATTTGTCTTGACTGAATATACCTATTGTTTTTTAATAGAAAGTGGCATATTCCCTAATGAGCAAAAAAGATGTAAACGTGGGTCCTATGGTTGCAAAGATCAGCTACTCATCAGTAAGATGATCTTGGAAGATTGTCACAAACGATACAAAACTTGTCGACAGCCTGGATAGACTATAAAAAATAGCACCTACTCTGCGAAACGTTTGTCGTTGAGTATGAAATCATGGAGAACCACACTGACTTTGAATAGTGACAGTGAATCTCTTAATGCTGGTGATGTAAGAATTCCATGTGGCATTTTCTAGAGCGGCTTTGTATCACCACTCCTCTTTTGTTTCGAAATTGCTTAATGATGTACAGTACGGTTATAAAATATTTGACAAAAATATAAATCATCTCATTTACATGGATGATTTAATGCTCTTTGCAAAAGATGACTAACAACTACAGAGCTTACTAGCGATTGTTAAACAATTCAGTGAAGATATCAGGATGCAATTTTGCCTCAATAAATATGCAAAAGGAAAAGTTACAGAAGTATCTAACGTTGACTTTGACCAGCAGAATGTTTTAAAGGAGTTAGAACCAACGGTAAGCTACAAATACCTAGGGGTATTTGAAGGAGACAGAATCAAACATTCAGTGATGAGGGAAAGCATCAGAAGAGAATGTTATCGCAGAGTAAGAGCAATACTCAAGACAGAACTGAATGCAAGAAACATGTTCGAAGTCATACCAGTCGTGACTTACAGTTTCAATAACATTAAGCGGTCAATTACTGAAATATGTAATCATGACAGAAAAATACGAAAATTGTTGACAATGCATAGAATGCACCACCCTAAGGCAGATATAGAACGACTGTATCTGCCAAGAAAAGTGGGAGGCCGTGGACTTTTACAACTGTCATTAACAATGAAGATTGCCACAATTGGCCTAGACACCTCAAAAACTCTGAGGAATGGATGTTAAAACATGTCTCAAAACATGAAAACAAGAAAGCATCATACTCAGTAACAAAACAGGCAAAGGAATATATAAGTGAATTCCAAATTCAACAAATTTCAGAATTAGACGTACTAGAAACAAGCAGAGAAAAAGCTAAGTGTATGAAAACCCGTGCTAAAACTGCTGTCTTAAATATTCTTACTGATAAATTGCAAGAAAAACCTCTCAATTGCAAATACCCAAAGAGAGCTTTAATGCCGATGTTGACAAAACCCTTACATATCAATGGTTAATGGCTTCTGGCTTAAAATCAGAAACAGAGGGGTTTATCATAGCAGCCCAAGATCGATGCCAACCTACAAGAAACTACAGGGCCAACATATTAAAGAAAGGCAGCTTCCCAACATTCGTGTATGTCAACAAGATGAAACCATTGACCATGTTGTCTCCAAGTGCAGTCTTCTTGCGCCTACAGAGTATCTCAGCAGGTATGATAGAGCTGCACAATATATTCACTTGGTAATTTGCAAAATCCTGGACTTGCCCCATGATAAAAACTGGTGGGAGCACAAACCACCTCCAGTGCTTCAAAATGATTACATCTCACTCCTCTGGAACTTCACCGTTCAAACTGACAGAAAGATAGATGTGAATAGGCCAGACATTATATTGAAAGACTTCAGATAAAAACCATGCCTCCTCATTGATATGACTGTCCCAATCGATATAAACGTATCTGCCAAGACCTACCAAGACTGGCTCATGTGCGGGCGACACATGAAATCTTTCGAGCGGGATCGTTGCCAGTGCCCCTGGACTGGCTCATGTGCGGGCGACACATGATATCTTTCGAGCGAGGTCGTTGCCAGTGCCCCTGGACTGGCTCATGTGCGGGCGACACATGAAATCTTTCGAGCGAGATCGTTGCCGGTGCCCCTGGGCTGGCTCTTGTGCGGGTGATACATGAGGTTTTTCGAGCGAGATTGTTGCCGGTGCCCCTGGACTGGCTCATGTGCGGGCGACACATGAATTGTTTTCGAGCGAGATCGATGCCGGTGCCCCTGGGCCGGCTCTCGTGCGGGTGACACGAGGTTTTTTCGAGCGAGATCGCTGCCGGTGCCCCTGGACTGGCTCATGTGCGGGCGACACATGAAATCTTTCGAGCGGGATCGTGCCAGTGCCCATGGACTGGCTCATGTGCGGGCGATACATGAAATCTTTCGAGTGGGATCGTTGCCAGTGCCCCTGGACTGGCTCTTGTGCGGGTGACACATGAGGTTTCTCGAGCGAGATGAGCGTGGCCGTTACCAGTACCGCCTGACTGGCCTTCGTGTGGGTGACACGTAAAAGCACCCACTACACTCTCTGAGTGGTTGGCGTTAGGAAGGGCATCCAGCTGTAGAAGCTCTGCCAAATCAGATTGGAGCCTGGTGTAGCCATCTGGTTTCACCATTCCTCAGTCAAATCATCCAACCCATGCTAGCATGGAAAGCGGACGTTAAACGACGACGACGATGATTAAAAAGCACATGTGAACAAATGTATTGGTGATGGGGATAGGAAAACAATCAACTACATTCTTTTGTTTACATATATCGGCTTTATGGCTATATAGAAAATCAATGTTTTACTTGAAGAAAAACAGCTTTTAGACAAATTGTTGTTGTTACTGATACTGCTATTAATATTGTTGTTTAGCTCCATGTCAACCTTGGTTGAATTGATTTATCAATATAGCATTTGTTCTAGGTACAGGATAGCCTAGAATATACTGTATTATATGTACTTCCTTTGTTTAAGACTGTAGGCTTTGAGCTGAGGGAGCTTTGGCTATTTTTAAGTCAAACGACCATGTAGAAATTTATTTCTTGCTTCATTTAGATCAGGCAAGGGCAACCTTTTCAAAAAACTGGCCACATGAGACATGACTCATCATCATTAGGTGTGCTATTCAGAGAGTTTTGTGGTCCAAGGCTGCCCAGGACTAATTTAGACAAATAGTGGCATAAAATTGCCAAGGGATAAGCTGTGCTGGCCATTACCTCGTTATATATAACCTACTAGAAAATATATAAGTACTGATTTTTTTAAACAAATATCACTATTTTTAATTAAGAATGGTCATGATAACAAACATCATCTCCATATTACTTGCTAGAACTTAAAAGTTTGAATTGGCAGAAACAATAAAAGGATATTTCATTATATTTTGAGTTTAGATCTTATTAAAACTGATTTTGCTTTTCATCCCTTCAGGGCTAATAAATAGGCAGATTTGTTAGGATGTTGATAGAATGCTTCACAATATTTATTCCAACTAAGGTGGTGAGCAGGCAGAATTGTTAGCATGCTGGTCAAAAATGCATGGCAGGCTTTTGTCTGTCTTTATGCTCTGAGTTCAAATTCAGCCAAGGTCAACTTTATCTTTCATCCTTTTGGTGGGGTCAATAAAATAAGTACCAGTTGAGAACTGAGGTTGGTGCAATTTGACTTATCTATCTCCTAAACTTGCTGGCTTTGTGAAAAAGTTTGAAGCCAATATTTATTCCAAATCCTTGCTTTCTGAGTTCAGATCCTACCAAAGTCAAAGTTGCCTTTCATCATTCCGGGTTCAATTCAAGTAAAAAAACAATTCGGGCTGGGTGTATTAACATAAATATAATAGCAAGAGGCCTTGTAGTATTTGCTCCAGTCCTTTGTATTCAGAGTTCAAATCTGCCAGTAACCATTATCAGTTTCTTTACATCCTCATAACTTAGCAGTTCAGTAAAAGAGAATGGTAGAATAAGTACCAGATGGTGGATTTGATTCATCACCTAACTAACACTAACACAACCTAACACTTTGGGAATGTTTAACAGAGTCCACTCTGTTGCAAGCATCTTATTTCTTTATTGCCCACAAGGAGCTAAACATAGAGGGGACAAACAAGGACAGACAAAGGGATTAAGTCGATTACATCGACCCCAGTGCGTAACTGGTACTTAATTTATCGACCCCGAATGGATGAAAGGCAAAGTCGACCTCGGCGGAATTTGAACGTGCTAACGTTTCTGCCAGCTCTGTTGCAAGCATCTGACATGGTCTTCAGTTTGAAGATACTTTCCTCCTTCTCACCTATCAGTCTTAGAGGCGCAATATGAGGCCTATGTACTGCTGACTAAAAAATAAAACTGATAATATAATAAATATCAGTCAGTCAAACACAGGGGTTGATTGCACAAAATCCAGTTGCCTTATGTCTATAGTACAAATCATTATACTGCTGTTATTCTTATTGATGATGTAGTTGTTGTTTGGTCCTAGATCAGTCCCATTTAAACAGTCATAATTAAAGGCATTTCATTCATGACCATTCATGCCATTTTCCCAATGTACAGGGAACCCAGAACCACATAATATAATAATATTTTTAAAGATAAATATACGCTTATAATGATCTGAAGAAAATTCTACAGCTATTTCTAACAGTTCAAACAATCACATAGAGATGTTCTTGCTGGCTCAAAGGAATCACGATTTTAGTTAGTATTATAACGTAGTTACTCGTCGCCAATTATTGTAGTATCGCCACTATTTTTGACGATACTTGTTTACACTTGTAGTGTACCTGTCATCCTTCTTGGATTGTCTCGGGGCTAAACATAAAAGCCTGGAAGGGATACAGCTGGCAGCCACGACGCATGCGCAAAACATAACCCTTACAGACAACGGAAGTTGTAAAAGGGATATAAGCACAGAGAGGACTCTTTCTTTTTTCCATTTCGGCAGTCATCTTACCAGCTGCCAATAACTAACTGCTAGCTCTCATTTTTTGTTTCAGCGCCCTACATGTGGTTTTGCAATGCCTGTCTCACAGTAGGTACCAATTGATAATGTACTCACACACAATGATTCTGCAAACTTTACATACCAGGATACTGAAGCATTTTACAATAATTCATAGTCGCTAAATATTTGTATTGCCTGATTTTTATTGCTTGCTCTCCACAAAAAGATATTCACAAACATTTCACGCACTCCTGTCTTCAATCCTTAACATTCCACCATCACAAAAAAACAAAATATTACTCACGTGGCAGTACAGATACTCGTAACAGCGATAATTCTTACACTAACAACGAAACACCAGACTCACACACTCGGCAAGTAACAAAGGCATCACCTCCAATAGCTGTTGTTTCTCATTCACCTGTGCCTATTTTCACTGGAGACATATCCGTTTGGTTTACCCAAATTGAATCCTACTTTACAGCAAACTACGTCTCATCCGAAACAAAGCGATTGCATCCCCTTATAAAATATATGAAAACCATATTTGACATTGTTACCACCATAGAAACCATCAAACTAAAGCTGCCCGCATAGCAAGGTATGAAAAGCACGTTAGATCCTTCAAGAACAACATGCTTAAAAATAACCCCAAACATTTTTACAGGAAGATAGGGAAAATACCAGTTACAGTAAAGTCTGTCCCATCAAAAGAAGAAGTGTAAGAATTTTGGAATAAAATTTGGGCAGAAGAAAAAAACACACAATGAAAAGGCCCCTTGGATTGATAGAATATATATATACTTAGACTCCTTAGAAGAGCAAAAGTGGGAGGATATCAAGGTAGAGGATGTAAGATCTACTCTCAGGAAGTCAAGCAAATGGAAGTCTCCAGGAAAGGATAAAATCTCTAACTTCTGGTTGAATGCCTTCACAGAGAGCGATGAACTGCTAACAAAACTTTACAATATTTTGCAACAACCTAGTATGATTCCCTCTTAGCTAGTTAATGGTGTAACATTCCTACCTGCAAAAAATGAAGAAACAAATGAACCACAAAATTATAGACCCATAACCTGCTTAACAACAAATGTATAATAAGCTAACATTTGTCTTGACTGAATATACCTATTGTTTTTTAATAGAAAGTGGCATATTCCCTAATGAGCAAAAAAGATGTAAACGTGGGTCCTATGGTTGCAAAGATCAGCTACTCATCAGTAAGATGATCTTGGAAGATTGTCACAAACGATACAAAACTTGTCGACAGCCTGGATAGACTATAAAAAATAGCACCTACTCTGCGAAACGTTTGTCGTTGAGTATGAAATCATGGAGAACCACACTGACTTTGAATAGTGACAGTGAATCTCTTAATGCTGGTGATGTAAGAATTCCATGTGGCATTTTCTAGAGCGGCTTTGTATCACCACTCCTCTTTTGTTTCGAAATTGCTTAATGATGTACAGTACGGTTATAAAATATTTGACAAAAATATAAATCATCTCATTTACATGGATGATTTAATGCTCTTTGCAAAAGATGACTAACAACTACAGAGCTTACTAGCGATTGTTAAACAATTCAGTGAAGATATCAGGATGCAATTTTGCCTCAATAAATATGCAAAAGGAAAAGTTACAGAAGTATCTAACGTTGACTTTGACCAGCAGAATGTTTTAAAGGAGTTAGAACCAACGGTAAGCTACAAATACCTAGGGGTATTTGAAGGAGACAGAATCAAACATTCAGTGATGAGGGAAAGCATCAGAAGAGAATGTTATCGCAGAGTAAGAGCAATACTCAAGACAGAACTGAATGCAAGAAACATGTTCGAAGTCATACCAGTCGTGACTTACAGTTTCAATAACATTAAGCGGTCAATTACTGAAATATGTAATCATGACAGAAAAATACGAAAATTGTTGACAATGCATAGAATGCACCACCCTAAGGCAGATATAGAACGACTGTATCTGCCAAGAAAAGTGGGAGGCCGTGGACTTTTACAACTGTCATTAACAATGAAGATTGCCACAATTGGCCTAGACACCTCAAAAACTCTGAGGAATGGATGTTAAAACATGTCTCAAAACATGAAAACAAGAAAGCATCATACTCAGTAACAAAACAGGCAAAGGAATATATAAGTGAATTCCAAATTCAACAAATTTCAGAATTAGACGTACTAGAAACAAGCAGAGAAAAAGCTAAGTGTATGAAAACCCGTGCTAAAACTGCTGTCTTAAATATTCTTACTGATAAATTGCAAGAAAAACCTCTCAATTGCAAATACCCAAAGAGAGCTTTAATGCCGATGTTGACAAAACCCTTACATATCAATGGTTAATGGCTTCTGGCTTAAAATCAGAAACAGAGGGGTTTATCATAGCAGCCCAAGATCGATGCCAACCTACAAGAAACTACAGGGCCAACATATTAAAGAAAGGCAGCTTCCCAACATTCGTGTATGTCAACAAGATGAAACCATTGACCATGTTGTCTCCAAGTGCAGTCTTCTTGCGCCTACAGAGTATCTCAGCAGGTATGATAGAGCTGCACAATATATTCACTTGGTAATTTGCAAAATCCTGGACTTGCCCCATGATAAAAACTGGTGGGAGCACAAACCACCTCCAGTGCTTCAAAATGATTACATCTCACTCCTCTGGAACTTCACCGTTCAAACTGACAGAAAGATAGATGTGAATAGGCCAGACATTATATTGAAAGACTTCAGATAAAAACCATGCCTCCTCATTGATATGACTGTCCCAATCGATATAAACGTATCTGCCAAGACCTACCAAGACTGGCTCATGTGCGGGCGACACATGAAATCTTTCGAGCGGGATCGTTGCCAGTGCCCCTGGACTGGCTCATGTGCGGGCGACACATGATATCTTTCGAGCGAGGTCGTTGCCAGTGCCCCTGGACTGGCTCATGTGCGGGCGACACATGAAATCTTTCGAGCGAGATCGTTGCCGGTGCCCCTGGGCTGGCTCTTGTGCGGGTGATACATGAGGTTTTTCGAGCGAGATTGTTGCCGGTGCCCCTGGACTGGCTCATGTGCGGGCGACACATGAATTGTTTTCGAGCGAGATCGATGCCGGTGCCCCTGGGCCGGCTCTCGTGCGGGTGACACGAGGTTTTTTCGAGCGAGATCGCTGCCGGTGCCCCTGGACTGGCTCATGTGCGGGCGACACATGAAATCTTTCGAGCGGGATCGTGCCAGTGCCCATGGACTGGCTCATGTGCGGGCGATACATGAAATCTTTCGAGTGGGATCGTTGCCAGTGCCCCTGGACTGGCTCTTGTGCGGGTGACACATGAGGTTTCTCGAGCGAGATGAGCGTGGCCGTTACCAGTACCGCCTGACTGGCCTTCGTGTGGGTGACACGTAAAAGCACCCACTACACTCTCTGAGTGGTTGGCGTTAGGAAGGGCATCCAGCTGTAGAAGCTCTGCCAAATCAGATTGGAGCCTGGTGTAGCCATCTGGTTTCACCATTCCTCAGTCAAATCATCCAACCCATGCTAGCATGGAAAGCGGACGTTAAACGACGACGACGATGATTAAAAAGCACATGTGAACAAATGTATTGGTGATGGGGATAGGAAAACAATCAACTACATTCTTTTGTTTACATATATCGGCTTTATGGCTATATAGAAAATCAATGTTTTACTTGAAGAAAAACAGCTTTTAGACAAATTGTTGTTGTTACTGATACTGCTATTAATATTGTTGTTTAGCTCCATGTCAACCTTGGTTGAATTGATTTATCAATATAGCATTTGTTCTAGGTACAGGATAGCCTAGAATATACTGTATTATATGTACTTCCTTTGTTTAAGACTGTAGGCTTTGAGCTGAGGGAGCTTTGGCTATTTTTAAGTCAAACGACCATGTAGAAATTTATTTCTTGCTTCATTTAGATCAGGCAAGGGCAACCTTTTCAAAAAACTGGCCACATGAGACATGACTCATCATCATTAGGTGTGCTATTCAGAGAGTTTTGTGGTCCAAGGCTGCCCAGGACTAATTTAGACAAATAGTGGCATAAAATTGCCAAGGGATAAGCTGTGCTGGCCATTACCTCGTTATATATAACCTACTAGAAAATATATAAGTACTGATTTTTTTAAACAAATATCACTATTTTTAATTAAGAATGGTCATGATAACAAACATCATCTCCATATTACTTGCTAGAACTTAAAAGTTTGAATTGGCAGAAACAATAAAAGGATATTTCATTATATTTTGAGTTTAGATCTTATTAAAACTGATTTTGCTTTTCATCCCTTCAGGGCTAATAAATAGGCAGATTTGTTAGGATGTTGATAGAATGCTTCACAATATTTATTCCAACTAAGGTGGTGAGCAGGCAGAATTGTTAGCATGCTGGTCAAAAATGCATGGCAGGCTTTTGTCTGTCTTTATGCTCTGAGTTCAAATTCAGCCAAGGTCAACTTTATCTTTCATCCTTTTGGTGGGGGTCAATAAAATAAGTACCAGTTGAGAACTGAGGTTGGTGCAATTTGACTTATCTATCTCCTAAACTTGCTGGCTTTGTGAAAAAGTTTGAAGCCAATATTTATTCCAAATCCTTGCTTTCTGAGTTCAGATCCTACCAAAGTCAAAGTTGCCTTTCATCATTCCGGATTCAATTCAAGTAAAAAAACAATTCGGGCTGGGTGTATTAACATAAATATAATAGCAAGAGGCCTTGTAGTATTTGCTCCAGTCCTTTGTATTCAGAGTTCAAATCTGCCAGTAACCATTATCAGTTTCTTTACATCCTCATAACTTAGCAGTTCAGTAAAAGAGAATGGTAGAATAAGTACCAGATGGTGGATTTGATTCATCACCTAACTAACACTAACACAACCTAACACTTTGGGAATGTTTAACAGAGTCCACTCTGTTGCAAGCATCTTATTTCTTTATTGCCCACAAGGAGCTAAACATAGAGGGGACAAACAAGGACAGACAAAGGGATTAAGTCGATTACATCGACTCCAGTGCGTAACTGGTACTTAATTTATCGACCCCGAATGGATGAAAGGCAAAGTCGACCTCGGCGGAATTTGAACGTGCTAACGTTTCTGCCAGCTCTGTTGCAAGCATCTGACATGGTCTTCAGTTTGAAGATACTTTCCTCCTTCTCACCTATCAGTCTTAGAGGCGCAATATGAGGCCTATGTACTGCTGACTAAAAAATAAAACTGATAATATAATAAATATCAGTCAGTCAAACACAGGGGTTGATTGCACAAAATCCAGTTGCCTTATGTCTATAGTACAAATCATTATACTGCTGTTATTCTTATTGATGATGTAGTTGTTGTTTGGTCCTAGATCAGTCCCATTTAAACAGTCATAATTAAAGGCATTTCATTCATGACCATTCATGCCATTTTCCCAATGTACAGGGAACCCAGAACCACATAATATAATAATATTTTTAAAGATAAATATACGCTTATAATGATCTGAAGAAAATTCTACAGCTATTTCTAACAGTTCAAACAATCACATAGAGATGTTCTTGCTGGCTCAAAGGAATCACGATTTTAGTTAGTATTATAACGTAGTTACTCGTCGCCAATTATTGTAGTATCGCCACTATTTTTGACGATACTTGTTTACACTTGTAGTGTACCTGTCATCCTTCTTGGATTGTCTCGGGGCTAAACATAAAAGCCTGGAAGGGATACAGCTGGCAGCCACGACGCATGCGCAAAACATAACCCTTACAGACAACGGAAGTTGTAAAAGGGATATAAGCACAGAGAGGACTCTTTCTTTTTTCCATTTCGGCAGTCATCTTACCAGCTGCCAATAACTAGAACTGCTAGCTCTCATTTTTTGTTTCAGCGCCCTACATGTGGTTTTGCAATGCCTGTCTCACAGTAGGTACCAATTGATAATGTACTCACACACAATGATTCTGCAAACTTTACATACCAGGATACTGAAGCATTTTACAATAATTCATAGTCGCTAAATATTTGTATTGCCTGATTTTTATTGCTTGCTCTCCACAAAAAGATATTCACAAACATTTCACGCACTCCTGTCTTCAATCCTTAACATTCCACCATCACAAAAAAACAAAATATTACTCACGTGGCAGTACAGATACTCGTAACAGCGATAATTCTTACACTAACAACGAAACACCAGACTCACACACTCGGCAAGTAACAAAGGCATCACCTCCAATAGCTGTTGTTTCTCATTCACCTGTGCCTATTTTCACTGGAGACATATCCGTTTGGTTTACCCAAATTGAATCCTACTTTACAGCAAACTACGTCTCATCCGAAACAAAGCGATTGCATCCCCTTATAAAATATATGAAAACCATATTTGACATTGTTACCACCATAGAAACCATCAAACTAAAGCTGCCCGCATAGCAAGGTATGAAAAGCACGTTAGATCCTTCAAGAACAACATGCTTAAAAATAACCCCAAACATTTTTACAGGAAGATAGGGAAAATACCAGTTACAGTAAAGTCTGTCCCATCAAAAGAAGAAGTGTAAGAATTTTGGAATAAAATTTGGGCAGAAGAAAAAAACACACAATGAAAAGGCCCCTTGGATTGATAGAATATATATATACTTAGACTCCTTAGAAGAGCAAAAGTGGGAGGATATCAAGGTAGAGGATGTAAGATCTACTCTCAGGAAGTCAAGCAAATGGAAGTCTCCAGGAAAGGATAAAATCTCTAACTTCTGGTTGAATGCCTTCCCAGAGAGCGATGAACTGCTAACAAAACACCATATACAAAAAATAGCTGACAAAGGGTTGGACTATATCCGAGTAAGTAATACTCATTGAAATTTATCTCTATTTTTACAAATATAATGATGTATTTTAACTTGATACCTCCACTACCCGCACGGCGATCGTAAACACACGTGTTACATCAAAATCAGACCATCTTCGAACCCCAAAACACCATGTACAAAAAAATTACAAACATATTAAATAACACCGGTATTATTTCACCCAAGAATAACAACCGAGAAGTACGTACTGTAAGCTTGTTAAGAAAAAAATACGAAGATATGAACGTGCAAAACAATCTGACAACAGAAATAAACGAACCGGTACCCTACGAAAACGACGACCGTCAAAATAAAGGGCCGGACGTTGTTCCTCATGTCCCGCAAACAAAACCAAAACGGCATAAATGGACACGTGAGGAACACATTTCGATCCTACATGCCTATTTCACAGCAGTACTCTACCCAAAAAACGAAAACGCAACAACACATACATATAAAACATGGAAGAAAAATAATGTAAATATAGACCTCGATAAAACAATGAACCCTAACAAACTAGCTAACATAAGAAGATATATTCTAAAAGCAAAAAAAAATATCAGAAATAGAAACAGAGCAATTGAAAGAAAAAATACATCAGGAAAATCTAGATAGTAGTCACACAGCAATGCCAAATAATAATATAAACACTGAAACAATTCCTATCATAGTAGGTGCCTTAGGTATAATAAAAAAATATTCAGACAAATACATAACAAAAACACCAGGACTTATAAATATATATAACATACAGAAAATTGCACTACTGGGTACTGCACACATTCTACGCAAAACACTTTCAATACAGTAAACATAAGAGCACCACAGCAAACCACAGCACATACCCAAGGCGCACAGAGCTGCGCTCGGTAGTGAAGTGAAAGCACGTTATAAAAATAAAACTACTGAATAATAATAATAATAATAATAATAATAATGACAGCGAAACGGGCTGATTACTACCTAGATCAGATTCCAGGAAACCCCAAAATGGCTGAAGTTCAAAAGATAGTGCTCATAGGAACTGCCCATATCCTACGTAAAATACTGTCTATGTGATCTCAAATTTTAAAGCAAACACATAATTTTCTTATGGTTTCTTAAACATTCACTTGAACAAAACTGTACAAATCCAAATATATGGTACCCTAGGCATAACACCTACATGAACTTCTAACTTGTTGTCCCTTGAGGTCTCTGGGTGAGACTTGGATCCAACTTGTACAAATGCAAAACAAAAGTCAAACATAAAATAATAATAATAATAATAACAACAATCCTTTATACTGAAATTTGGAGAAAGGGGATAGTCGATTACATCGATCCAGTATTCAGCTGGTACTTGATTTATCGACGCCAAAAGGATGAAAGGAAAAGTTGATCCCGGCGTAGCGACAGACGAAATACCTATTTCGTTATTGCCCACAAGGGGCTAAACATAGAGGGAACAAACAAGAACAGACGGACGGATTCAGTCGATTACATCGACCCCAGTGCGTAACTGGTACTTAATTTATCGACCCCGAAAGGATGAAAGGCAAAGTCGACCTCGGCGGAATTTAAACTCAGAACGTAACGGCAGACGAAATACTGCTAAGCATTTCGCCCGGCGTGCTAACGATTCTGCCAGCTCGCCGCCTTGTAAAAAAAATAAATAAATAATAATAATAATTAATTCGTTTTATTGGCCACAGGGGCTAATATCAATTATAAACATATAAGGACAAAGACAGGACGAAGGTTACAAAAGGTTTTGTCCGAAAAGGTAGGAAAGTTCGTCTAAACAGAGGAAGAAAACGGAGAAAGATATAATAAATAAATAGATAAATAAATAAGTAGAACTCCCAAAGGGGGAGGCGCTTCGAAAAAGGAAAGGTTACACGTGGAAAAACCCATAAAACCACGGGAGCCTGGTCAGAAAAAATAAGAAAGGGGTATAGAGCCATTTCTCCTTTTACATTACCTTTTTTTTTCTACAGGTGTATTCTCAGAATTGGTCCGTTTATACTGGCCATTCTTCCAACAGTCACCCATCTTTCAACGAATTTGCTATGAGACAGTACTTCCTCCCTCTCTACTCTCATCTTCCTTTTTAAGTGGAACTTGAAAAAGTTGATGAGGCCTTGGCCAAAGAGGAAAGTGTCTGTCTTTAGCTCTTTCAAACGGGTCCACCATATCACCTCTTTCGCTACAGCCACTAGGCATAGGAAAATTGCCTTGCTCTCCTGGTTAAAGGAGGTCGGTGGGTCAATTCTCACGATGGACCCAGCTGATAGCCGGATCCGTCCTACACATGACAGTAGCTGTTCGATATAGACTCACAGGTCAACAATGCTCGGGCACTGGACGAGTGCGTGCAGAACGGTTTCGTCGTCCTGAGCGCACCTCGGGCAGGCCCGGTTGACGGCACTTCCATGTCGGTAGAGTTTATCTCAAACTGGTAGCACTGCCAGGCGAGGGACCTTTGGAAATTATCCATGGGCCCCAGCCCGAAAGTTCTCCTGAACAGACTGCTTAGCTGATTATCCTCGACGCCTAGAGTTTCCCCGAGAACGCCGTCGCACGTTTCTCCCACTAACCCTCTATAGAACGCTAGAGTGGAGCTACTACCGATCGCACTGCCCGCCTGACTGAGGGCGGTGAGAGCTTGGCGGCACTCGAGGTGCCAAGCGCCCTTTCTCGGTCTACGTTTGATCCAGGATTGCAGCTCTGTTAAAGAAACGAGCTGCGGAAAATCGCGTCTGACGAAAGGCGACCACACCTGTTCACCGTCCACGAAACGCTTGAGATGTCGTAGCCTGAGCGCATGTTTGCGCATCAGCAACCACGGCATGCCAAGGCCTTCGTTCAGTGGCTGTTGACAGCAGATGGAACGCCTGACCAGTGGTACCTGACCCTTCCACAAAAAGTTGAAGAGCAAGCGTACTATCTTGGTTAACCAGCGGTCGGGACAAGGGACGACGGTCAAACGGTAATAGATGACGGATGCGATGTACGCATTCGCTACCTCCGCTCGACCTTTCAAGGAGAGTTTCCTCTCAGCCCATTTCTGGGTGAGGTTGGCCACCCTGTTCGTCACTTCTTCCCAGTTTTTCTTCAACTGGAGGTCCGGACCGAACCAGACCCCGAGCAGTTTAACGGGCCCGTCTGTCCAGCGCCCTACGACGCTGTTGGACGGCATGGACTTGCCCCTCCAGGTGCCTAGTTGCAAGCCCATTGACTTTTCCACGTTAATTTTCGCACCTGTCACCGCTTCATACTCGTTTAGTGTATGGCTCGAGAGTCAATACATACAGAAGGGAGGAGAGAGGACACCCTTGGCGAACCGAACGCGAGATGTTGAACGGTTCCGATAGATGGCCGTTCACCCGTATGACCGAGCAGATGCCGCTGTATAAAGCAGCTATCCACCCGCGGAAGACCGGACCGAAACCAGCTGCCTTGAGAACAGCTGCCATGTATCGATGGTCGACCCTATCGAAGGCTTTAGACTGATCTAAATTGATCAAAGCCCCACCCGCGCCAGCTTCATTACCCACTCTCTCTATGATGTAGCGCATGAGATGGAGGTTGTCGTGGATAGACCTGGTCGGTACAGCGCATGTCTGCGCCTTGCCGATCAGTTTGTCCACGACAGGCGCCAATCTCTTGGCTAGCACCTTGGCCAAGATCTTCAACTCTGTGTTGAGCAGAGTGATGGGCCTAAAGTTCCCTATAATGTCCCCCTTGTTTGGGTCCTTTCTTAGCAAAGCCACCACTCCCCGACAAACAAAAGCAGGAATTCTCCCGTTTTGTTGCCAGTTGCAGTAGACGTTTGCCAAGACGCCCGCAAACAAGTCTGGCATTGACGTATAAAGCTCGTAAGGCAGACCATCCAAACCCGGTGATCTACCTCTCGTGCAGCCTTTCATCGCTTCCCGTACTTCACAGGCAGATATCGGTCCTTCGCAGCACTCGGCCTCGCTGGTCGAGAGTTGCGGCAGGCCGTCTAGGTACACACCAAAGTCTGTTCCGTCGTCCGTCCTACCGTCGTCCCGAACAATTGAGCAAAGTGCTGCTGAAAGGCCGAACACATCTGCTTCGGTCCCGAAATCTCGCAGTCGTTCTGGTCCACCAAAGACCGAATGGTCGCTCTGTTGCCACACTTCGCTTCAACCACGCGGGCCCATCGAGCGGCCTTAGTCCCCTCCCCGCTTACCGAAAGTGCTTTAGCTCTGACAACGCAGCCTTCATGCTTGGCATCAAAGTGTTGGTCGAGGGCCAACTTCGCTGCTAACACGTCGGTTGCGATGCCTGTCCTAAGAGCCTCGTCTAGTTTGTTAACTAAATCCCGCTCTGCTTTCTTACGTTCTACAGCTAGAGCCTTACTAAACCTAATTGATTCTGCTCTAATTGCCCGCTTCAGCGCGAACCACCAGTTGTTGTTGATGATTGCCCCGGTTAAAGCCCTCTTAACTAATAAACTAATCCGGTCTCTGTAGGCTTTGCACGCCGTTGTCGACGTGTTTAGCTTCCAGTAACCGGGGCCTTGTCTATGGAGCCTATCTAAGTCGACCGTACAGATCACGAATTTGTGGTCCGTGTAGCTGACTATGTTGAATTGTGGACACCCTATGCTATCCTTATCCGCTGGCCTACAGAAAAATCTATCTAAGTACGATCTAGACGACCCGATGCGATTAGTCCAAGTCCACATTGGCACATTCGGGTTGTCTAGTCGATACCTGTCGGACAGCTGAAAGCGTTTGAGCAGGTTGGCGAGGCTCTTGCATCCCCCTTTCCTATTAGATGCTCCCGCACCCACCCTATCGATACGTTCGTCTAGGACAGCGTTCCAGTCCCCAACTAGCACTAAAGTGCGAGAAGTACCTAGGAAAACCTCCAGACGTTTGAAATAATCCGACTGCCCTGCTCCTGTCGGAGCGTAGGCAGCCAGCAGTCTGAAAGCAGCGCCGTCACTACTATCGACGTCCAAGACCACCAACTTACCTTCCGGATCCAGGAAGACTGCCCTTATTTTCAAGTCTAGGCCTTTCCGAAATAGCACCGCAGTACCTCCACCGCCCGCTCCCGGCCGACACGGAGATAGGAAAATCTCGTACCCGCCAAAAAGGGCTGCGAGTTCCTGCGGGTTGGAGAGCCTGGTTTCGCTAATGGCTGCTAAATCTACACTGTAAGACCTCAGGTCGTTCAACAGGTGACCTTGTTTCCAAGGCGACCCGAGGCCTCTCACATTTATGCTTCCGATTCTGAGAATTACCATGTTTTTTTTAAAAAAGGAAAGTATTAGAGGAGAAAAGGCTCTACTTACTGTTTTCTGGTGGGGTGGCTCCCCTATGTTTTCGTGTGGGTGTCTCCACTAAATTCTGATAAAGGCTTTGGGAGAAGCTTCTCCCTAGCGACCCAACATCATTCGGAAACTTTTCTTTTATTTTATTATAGTTTTCTTGGGTTATTTTTAGTGTGAGTATGTGTGCTGGTGGTGCGTTGTGTAGGGGTATAATGAAATTTGTGGTGTTTGCATTTGTACTGGAAAACCTCTCAATGGCAAATACCCAAAGAGAGCGAATAATGCAGATATTGACAAAGCCCTTACCCACCAATGGTTAATGGCCTCTGGCTTGAAATTAGAAACAGAGGGGTTTATCATAGCAGCCCAAGATCAATGCCTACCTAGAAAGAACTACCAGGCCAACATATTAAAGAACGGCAGCTCTCCATTATGTCGTATGTGCCAACAACAAAATGAGACCATCGATCATGTTGTCTCCATGCGCAGTCTGCTTGCGCCTACAGAGTATCTCAACAGGCATGATAGAGCTGCACAATATATTCACTGGGTAATATGCAAAAACCTGGACTTGCCCCATGATAAAAACTGGTGGGAATACAAACCACCCCCAGTACTTGAAAATGATCACATTGCACTCCTCTGGAACTTCACCATTCAAACTGACAGAAAGACGCAAATAGGCCAGACATCATACTGAAAGACTTCAGACAAAAATCATGCCTCCTCATTGATATGACTGTCCCAATCGATATAAACGTATCTGTCAAGACCTGCCAAAAACTGAGCAAATATAAAGATCTTGAAATAGAAATGAGCAAAATGTGGAATTTGAAGACGAAAACAATACCTATTGTCATAGGTGCCCTGGGAATGACAGCGAAACGGGCTGATTACTACCTACCTCAGATACCAGGAAACCCCAAAATGGCTGAAGTTCAAAAGATAGTGCTCATCGGAACTGCCCATATCCTACGTAAAATACTGTCTATGTAATCTCAAATTTTAAAGCAAACACATAATTTTCTTATGGTTTCTTAAACATTCACTTGAACAAAACTGTACAAATCCAAATATATGGTACCCTAGGCATAACACCTACATGAACTTCTAACTTGTCTCTTGAGGTCTCTGGGTGAGACTTGGATCCAACTTGTACATATGCAAAACAAAAGTCAAACATAAAATAATAATGATGATGATGATGCCAGGCTTACCATCCCTACAGGAAATGCAAAAAATCGTGTTAACTGGAACGACTCATGTACTGAGAAGAGCATTATCGCTGTGAAAACAACATCCATTCATGAATTTATTTATTTATTTATTATACATATTTCACCTGTGAATTTGCGTGTGTAAACTGGGAATGCATACAATGAGCTTCTCTGCCCTAGGTGTACGGAAAACACTCGGCGAGAAATGGAAGAAAATTTGAAGAATGAAGAAAAAAAAAACATAATAATAATAATAATTTCTTTTATTTGCAACACGGGCGAAGGATGAGGGGGGGGGGGCTACAGAGACAGACATAAAGTGTAGGAGTTTACATATAACAATGAAATGATGAAAAAAATTAAGTATACACGGTATACACTTAAAAAGAAGGGAGATATGCATAGCATACAAAGGTAAAGAAAAATGGGGGAGGATGATAGAGATGTGGCCCATCTGATACAGGAACGCCTCTAGGTATAATTGAGGAACCCCAATGCCCGAGATATCCCTGAAACCCTCGGAGCAAGTGCCCTCTCCATTTCCTTCTCTCCGACTCACAGGTCTACACTTAGAGAGGTACCATCCACTCTTACCATTTTCGCAACTTTCACCCACCTTTCAGTAAACACACTCGATGACAGCACTTCCCTCTCCACTCCCAGTTTCCTATTCAAGTGAACTTGAAGGAGTCATTGAAAGCTCTACCAAAGTGGAATGTACCTGTCCTCATGCCTTTCAGCCTTGTCCACCAAACAACCTCTTTCGCCACAGCCACCAGGCAAAGGAAAACTGCCTTGCCTACTCGATTGCAGAAGGGCAGCAGTGCGATCATCACTAGACTCGCTCGACAGACGGATCTGCCCCACACGTGACAGCAGCTGTTCAATATAACCCCACAAGTCAGCAATGCCCGGACACTGAACGAGGGCATGTAAAACGATCTCGTCACTCTGTGTGCGCCTCGGATAAGTCTGTCTGACAGCACATCCGTGCCTGTAGAGTTAATCTCGAACCGGTAGCGCCCCACCACTCCGGTAGCACTGCCAGGCCAAAGACATCTGGAAATTATCCATGACAGTTCCCGACCGAAATGTCTTCTGGAAAAGCCTATCCAGTTCGTTCTCGTCGGTGCCCAGAGTACCCCCGAAAACGTCGTCGCACTCCCCCGATACTAATCCTCTCTAGAGGGTTGTGAGCGCCTGACTACATTCTAGGTGCCAGGTGCCCAGTCTCAGTCTTTTCTTCACCCAGGACTGCAGTTCCGTCAAAGAGACAAGCTGCGGAAAAACGAGCCTCACAAACGGCTCCCACACACGCTCACCGTCCAGATATCGTTGCAGGTGGAGTAACTTGAGAGCGTGACTGCGCATTACGCGCCACGACATACCTAATCCACCACTCAGAGGATGCTGGCAACAGACTGACTGCTTGACCACTGGAACGCGTCCCTTCCATAAGAATTTAAATAAGAGATGCCCCAACTTGGTCAAGCAGTAACCGGGACAAAAGACGACGATCAGGCGATAAATGATAACGGAGGCGATCTAAGCATTCGCCACCTCTGCCCGACCTTTCAGGGACAGCTTTCTTTCAGCTTATTTCCGGGTAAGACTGGCCACTATGTTCACCACCTCGTCCCAGTTCTTATCAACTTGGAGGGCGGGACTAAATCAAACCACAAGGATTTTAATTGGTCCGTCAGTCCAGCGTCCCACGACGCCGTCCGATGGCATCGTCCTGCCTCTCCGAGAGCCCAACCGCAAACCAACCGAGTTGTCGGCGTTGATTTTAGCCATGCAACCGACTCATATTCCTTTAGGATGGTGTCGACCGTCTCCACTTCAGAAGCGTCCGACACCATGACGGTGACGTCGTCCGTGTATGCTGACACTGCCCTTCCTTGTTCCAGTTCGAAAGGGATGCCCCTTAGCTGTTCCAACTTCCACAACAGTGGCCCGAGTGCCAATGCGTAAAGAAGAGGCAATAGCGGGCATCCACTGAACAGGTGCCGCTGTGAATTGCAGCAATCCGGCCTCTGAAAACGGGTCCGAAACCGTCTGCTTTCAGGACGGCTTCCTAGTAGCGATAGTCGACTCCATCGAATGCTTTTGATTGATCCAAATGGATCGGAGTACCTTCGATGCCATCTATGATACCCTCTTTATGATGTATCGCATAAGGTGGAGGTTGTCGTGGATAGACCTGCTCGGGATTGCGCACACTTGTGCTTCTCCGACCAGGCCACCGATGACAAGCGCCAACTTTTCACTAACACCTTGGTCAAAATCTTGAACTCTGTGTTGAGCAGAACTATGGGCCGAAAATTCTTTAGTACATCCCGCTGTCGGCATCCTTCCTCAACAGTGTCACCACACCTTTGCTAACAACACTAGTAATTCTGCTGTTCTGTTGCCAGTTGCAGTAGACGTCTGCCAAATGGTGGCCAAACAAATCTAGCATGAATACATAGAATTCGCAGGGCAGACCATCCAAACCAGATGATCTGCGACTTGCAATCACTCATTGCCTCCCAAATTTCACCGGCTGTTATCGGCCTTTCGCATAACCTCGCGTCAGCTGCCGAAAGCCGCGGCAAGCCGTCTAGGTATCGTCCAGTACCGTCGTCGACCCATCACCCTCTCCAAACAGTTGCGCGAAGGGATGCTGAAAGGCCGCACACATCTGCTCGGAGTCGCGTAGCACTCACCCATTCCGGTCCATCAAAGACCTGACCGTGGTTTTGTTTCCACGTCGCCTCTCCACCGTTCGAGCTCATTGGACAGCTTTAGTTCCTTCCAGTTTGAGCGCACGGGCCTTAGTTCTAACAACGCATCCTTCGTGTTTCGCTTCGAAGAAATTATCAAGGGTCATTCTCGTCGCTAACACATTGGTCGCAATGCCCTTATTAATCGCCGCTTCTAATTTTTTTAACTAGTTCACCCTCTAATCTATTCATTTCTATTGTTAACTCTTTTCTAAACGCTATCGATTTTGCTCTAATGGCCCTCTTCAGAGCGACCCACCACCGGTTGTTGACGACTGCCCCCGTCAACAGTTGCTTAGCTAGTTCACTAATCCGACCCCAGTAGTCTTTACGAGCCGGAAAGGACACGTTTAAGTTCCACTAACCGGGTCCCTGTCTACGAGTCCTATCTAACTCGACTGTGCATCCGACCAATTTAAATTGCGAACAACCTACACTATCACTTTCCTCTGACTTAACAAATACTCTATCTAGATACGATCTGGATGACCTATTGTGATTGTTCCATGTCCATACTGACATATCAGGGGTATGTTTTTGCATCCCCTTCTTCTGTGCACTAGCCCTACTCAGTCTCTCCGTGCGTCCAAAATCTCATTCCATTCACCTAGTAGTACCAAACTGCGCGACGTTCCCAAGAAAGTTTCTAGACGCCTGAAGAATTCTGGCCTTCCAGCTCCTATCGAGGCATAGACGACCACCAGTCTAAGAGCGCCACTTTTACTACCATTCATATCTAATACCACCAACCTGCCACCCGGGTCCAAGAAGATTGCCTTTACTTCGAGATCTAAGGGGTTTTGAAATAGCATCGCTTCCCCGCTGCCCGCTCCTGAGAGAGACCACATGATGAGAATATCTTATAGTCATCGAAAATAGGCGCTAATGCTTGCACATTAGAAATCCTTGTCTCACTAATTGCAACCACATCTAAATCAAGCGACTTGAGGTTGTTTAGCAAGTGACCTTGTTTCGAAGCTGACCCCAGGCCACAGAACATTCACACACCCTACTTTGAAAACGACCATGTTTATCGCAGAAACAAAATGGACAAAGGTCACTTAGATTTTGAGAGAGGCGGTTGATTCAGCTGCCTCGTCTGATGCATTATCATTAATGAAGGGCCTTCCTAAAGTCCTCTTATCCAGCTTTAGCCTAAAAGGCCCAATGTCTTTTGGCTATTTTTTAAAGTTCTAGTTGAGTGTTTGTGTCCGTTTTTATCAGCTGTATGTCATGGGAACTTTTCGACAGAAGTTCATTGAACCCTAGTCCTTTTGCATGAATGTTTGTGTTTTTCCCTACTTCCTGCATCAGCTCGCTGTTACTCTTGCGAACGACTGTGAAGTTGATGAGGCGTTCCGGTTCTCTAGTAAGTTGTATGAGTTGTTCTTATGATTGTTGTTTCTCTTTGTATATTTGTTTTTGTATCGGTGCTTTTTGTAGCTGTAGTTGAATGAGTTTGCATTGCTTTTGTTGTTGAGATTTGGGTATGTTTGTCGGTGTTGTTAGTGTAGCTGATGGATTATTTGAATTTTCCTCGTCCCGTCTTTTCACTTTCAGCTTATGACGGCCTTTTTTGGAACTACTTTTTCGCTTTTCCCCAACACGTCCTTCTTAGGGGATTCAGTTCCTCTTTGTTGCACGGTAAGGTTTCTGAATCGCCCGTATCAGGAGTATATGGTGTATCTATGTCGCCTGCCTGTAGGGATGGTCGGGCGTTACTTGTTTCCACCGCTACAGTTGTTCGTGTTGCTGTCGTTGCCAAATCGACTCTATTTGTGATATTCATATCGCTGACCGAAGTAGCCAAGCTGTACTGCTTATTTGTCTCTCCTGTCAAAGCTCTACTGTTGTTGTTGCTGCTGCTGCTACAGTTGTTTTTATTGTTGTTCGTAGTGGTAGTGGCAGAGTGGTGACGGTGGTGGTGTCGGAGTTGTTTTTCTTGTTGTTTATGATTGGGATGGTGATCTTGTTTTGCCTGCCTGCTTGTCTAGTAGTCACACCAACAGGCGAAGAACTCATCCTCTCTCATTTTTATAACAAGACACTCCTCTGTCTCTCCCCATCTCTCATCGACGATTGAAACTCTCTTGAAACTATTTGTTGCTGCCATTGAGCAAACTTCTAAATTTTTCCACGTGGAATGAAAAATGGAATAAATTCGATAAGTCTCCCAAGAAATAGGGGGACTTTTAACAAAAAAGGAACTGATCAGCAGAAGAAGGATCCCTTATTCTCCACCCTAGTTGAAAATGACAGGAAAGGACCGCTATTTTCCGGAGAAAACTGACGATTTTCAAAAACAAAATGCGGAACCGAGGTCAAGCGTGGCTTCCACGATTGACAGCAGCAACAACAACAATAATAATAATAATTAATTCGTTTTATTGGCCACAAGGGCTAATATCAATTAAAAACATATAAGGACAAAGACAGGACGAAGGTTACAAAAGGTTTTGTCCGAAAAAGTAGGAAAGTTCGTCTAAACAGAGGAAGAAAACGGAGAAAGTTATTATAAATAAATAGATAAATAAATAAGTAGAACTCCCAAAGGGGGAGGCGCTTCGAAAAAGGAAAGGTTACACGTGGAAAAACCCATAAAACCACGGGAGCCTGGTCAGAAAAAATAAGAAAGGGGTATAGAGCCCTTTCTCCTTTTACATTACCTTTTTTTTTCTGCAGGTGTATTCTCAGAATCGGTCCGTTTATACTGGCCATTCTTCCAACAGTCACCCATCTTTCAACGAATTTGCTATGAGACAGCACTTCCCTCTCTACTCTCATCTTCCTTTTCAAGTGGAACTTGAAAAAGTTGATGAGGCCTTGGCCAAAGAGGAAAGTGTCTGTCTTTAGCCCTTTCAAACGGGTCCACCATATCACCTCTTTCGCTACAGCCACTAGGCATAGGAAAATTGCCTTGCCCTCCTGGTTAAAGGAGGTCGGCGGGTCAATTCTCACGATGGGTTCAGCTGATAGCCGGATCCGTCCTACACGTGACAGTAGCTGTTCGATATAGACCCACAGGTCAGCAATACTCGGGCACTGGACGAGTGCGTGCAGAACGGTTTCGTCTAATAATAATGATAATCTTTTCTACCATAGGCACAAGGCCTCGAATTTATGGTGAGGGGGATAGTCAATTACATCGTCTCCGTACATGACTGGTACTAATTTTATCAACCCTGAAAGGATCAAAGGTAAAGTCGACCATGGCGGAATTTGAACTCAGAACAGCGGCAGACGAAATACTGCTAAGCATTTCGCCCGGCGCGCTAACGATTCTGCCAGCTCGCCGCCTTAATAATAATAATAATGATGATTTCAATTTTGGTACAAGGTCAGCAATTTCGGGGAAGGTGTAAGTCGATTGCATCGACCCCAGTACTGAAATAGTACATAATTTATCGACCCTGAAAGGATGAAAGGCAAAGTCGACCGCGGCGGAATTTGAACTCAGATTGTAGCGGCAGACGAAATACTGGTAAGCATTTTGCCCGGCGAGCCAACAATTCTGCCAGCTTACCGTTTTAACAATAATAATAATAATAATGGTCGGATGCAGGACCAGGTAGTGGCTTTCATGGCTTCTCAACTTAACTGATTAGAAGTGTTATCATGTACATTGTTTTGTCTTGGTATAAAAGATGGGCTACAGCAAATCTTCTGCTAAATACCACAGATCTACTGGTCAGTTGTTTGACCTTAACCAGTTAAGCATGTCCCTTAGTAGCTGACGATGTGTGCATCTCTGATCACGAGCAGAAGTAGTGGGGGAACATCATAGCAATGTGTTGAGAGGAATTCTTTGGAGTTTGGATAATTCACCTCTGGAGACATGAGTGTTTCATTCAACATGTTAATCTTGATATGAGATCACCATGTTGCGCACATATGGTTGTGACGGGTAGTCATAATAGGTGTATTCGGCTTCGTATATTTTAACCCAGTGTCACTTTGTTGACATGCACTGCTCTTTCATTCTATAATAATACGGGAATTAATCAACTGTATATGTGACATGTTTATAGATTTACATAAAAAAAAATGTCCAGATTTTCCCAAGGGAATAATAGAAAAACTTAAAATCTTGTCTACTAAGTTGTTGTCAACCGTTTAAGTTTTAAAATGTTGTTGTACTAAATGTTTTCGGTCTAGTGAAAGGTTTTTCATATTTGTATACTTAAACGTGTGAGTTTCATATTTCCATACTTAAACGTGTGAATGGAGGCCTGTGATGACTAGCAAGTGACATTGAAATACACTGACACACCTACTACTCATACATGCATACATACATACATACATACACAAAGAATACACATGCATGCATTCATAAGAACAAAATAGTTTTTCATTGTACAAAGAAAAATGTGGTTTGTCCACGATTGGCAATTGACCTTCTTTAGCGAGTGAAAAACTTGCGGATCTATTTAATTTCAGTCACAGAATTTTTATCTAATTTTTTTTAACTAAACAGTTTGAAACTTTGAATATTGGTTAAATGTGTCACGTAGAACACGGTTTACTCTTAACGTTTTTGACAAAATTTTGTATTTTAGAAGTTATTTCGTGTTAAAGTTGTCGCGTTTGGGTAAATTTAACCAATCAATGACTTGTATTCAGAAGAAGAAAGTTACTGCTGTTTGCGAAAGGGTCTCCTCCAGAATGTCATCACACTTGCCAGCCACTAACTCTCTATAGAAAGACGAGATGGAAAGCCCGCCGCACGCGTTGCCCGTTTGGTTGAGAAGCGTGAGGGCTTGACGGCACTCTGCTTGCTAAGCACCCAACTTAGGTCTGCGCTTGATCCAAGAATTCAATTCACTAAAGGAGTCGAACTGTGGGAAAACGAGTTTAACCAGGGGAGACCACACCCGTTTATCGTCTAGGTAGAGCTGGAGATGTCTCAGCCTCGGCGCATTTTCAGCCACGGCATGTCCAGCCCTCCACTTAGCGGCAATTGACAGCAAATAGAGTGTCTGAGCATCGGGACCCGGCCCTTCCACAAAAAGTAGTAAAGCAGGCGCTCCAAGTTAACAAGACACGAATCCGAGCAAGGCAAGGCTGTTAGGCGATAAATGATGACTGATGCGACGAACACATTCGCCACCTCTGCCCGCTCTTTCAGGGACGGTTTCCTCTCAGCCCATTTCTGGGTAAGATTAGCCACCCTGCTCGTTGCCTCAACCCAGTTTCTCTCTATCTGGAGGAGGTCTTGTTCGAACCAGACTCCGAGTAATTTCACCGGGTCGTTCGACCAGCATCCTACAATGATGTTGGGCGGCATTGACCTGCCTCACCAGGTGCCGAGGTGCAGGCCGACCAACTTTTCACGGTGTATTTTTATACCGGTTACCGCTTTCTAAACCATTATGGCACCACCTACTAGATGTAGGTGTTTGTCACAGGATACGATGTCGTCCGCATACGCTGACAGTCTCTTTTACCGAATCGGCAAGTTACGGGGACGTAAAGACAACACCGGTTGTCAAGCGATGATGGGAGGAGACAAGCACAGACACAAAGACACACACATTGATAAATACACACACACACACACACCAACACACACACACACACATACACATACGACGGGCTTCTTTCAGTTTCAGTCAACCAAATCCACCCACAAGGCTTTGATCGGTCCGAGCGTATAATAGAAGCCACTTGCCGAAGGTACCACGTAGCGGAACTGAACTTGAAACGATATGGTTGGGAAGCCAGCGTCTTAACACACAGCCACGCCTGCGTCTATGTCTATGTCTATATATATATATATATATATATATATATATATATATATATATATATATATATATATATATATATATATATATATATATATATATATATATATATATATATATGTATGTATGTATGTATGTATGTATGTATGTATAAAATTATTACAGTTCTATATTTAAGAGATGAGGAATTATGTACATTATTTACATTTGACGGATATTTGTTCTTATTTTTCGATATTATTATTATTATTATTATTATTATTATTATTATTATTATTATTATTATTATTATTATTATTATTATTCAGGTCACTGTCTGGAATCGAACTCGGAATCTTGGGGTTAATAACCCAGCTCTTAACCACGGGCATATGGCGTAGTGGTTAAGAGAGCGGGCTACTAACCCCAAGATTCCGAGTTCGATTCCAGGCAGTGACCTGAATAATAATAATAATAATAATAATAATAATAATAACATCGAAAAATACCTTAGGAATGAGAACCCAGGTTCGAAATTTCCCCAAGATACCTGATGAAGGCTGGAGGATATATCAACCGAAACGTTGTGTTAACAACAAACAAGATGAGGACAAATATCCGTCAAATGTAAATAATATAAAATTATTATTCTTAAACAAGAATGTTGTTGACAGTAGCTTCCAAGTTTCGGCCAGCTAAGCTTTCGCCGGAATGACCTATACATATACATGCGCATAGACAAACTCACATATGCATAATGTATGTGTGCATAGAGGGAGGGAGGGAGGGAGAGAGAGAAGTCATGGAGAAAATGTTAAAGAGGCAGAAGGAAGCAGACAGAGATAGAAAGGAAAAGAGGATGAACATGATGGTTGTACTTGCAAACCTTGTTACTTTCGCCATTAAATATACACCTAACCATTGATTAGTTCCTTTGAAACCCTAACCAATGAAACTAACGTTCACCAAATGCAATGTAAATAATTAACTTAAAATGTTTTTATTTTGAAAAATTATTACAGAATAAAATATTGTACAAGCAACTTTTATACGAAGAAAATGAAGAAACATGACAAAATGTACTTAAAAGCTATGTAAATCGATTTACTAATTAATTATGTATTCACATGAACTACCACTGAATATCTGTAACCAGAGAAACCCCTGTAAACAGGAAGCACCTTGCAATCATTAATTGCACACAGAACGAAGCAACGTATTGGTTAGTTTCCTTAGAAACAAAGGAAGGCGTGATTTGTGCATTAATATTAACGAACATGCAAAGTAGCCTCTCAATGTCTTAAAAAAAAAAAGACAGCAGGTTGTCTTAATTGGTTTCAAAAATAGAACTGTATCCATCAATGCTGACCTAGAGTTAAACAACTTCAACAACAATAAATATGTCTGTTAAAACAGCCATACTTATTTTTATGAAATCACTACGTTTCATTTGTTACTAAGCATAAATCTTATTCTCGCTAAATAGTTATGACAAAAATTCAGAATTAATTCTCCTGCTCAAATTGAAAGTTACACTTTGTTATGCAATAAACAGAGCAAACTTTCAATTCTGCCATTACCAAAATAGTAACGAAAACAATAACAAAAAGCGATAACAACGCTAGCGAGAACACTGCTACCTCTATCACCACCACCATTGGCAACAGAAAACCCACCATCACCAATATCATTAACGAAAATAACAAGAACAAGGAAAACAGACCATGCAAATCGGCTGTTAGGGGTTTCACCGATGCGAAGAGGCAAATAAACGAAGAAATATTTATATATGAAAATGAATTTAAAAGTGCAAAATGTATGCACATTGTACGGAAGAAATGTGACACTGAATGTCCTTAGATCTGTCAGGCAAGAAAATAATTTGCGGACAGATCTTTACAAAAGAAGTGGAGCAAAATGTAGAAGAGTAGAGTAGCCAACAAACCAGCAGGTAAAAAATGTCTGCGACCAGTCTGGAAGGGCGAAACTTATATAGCCAGGGAAGGGGAAAATACGGAACTGTCGAATTGAGGTTCACCTCAGAGGAAGACGCCAAAAATCACTCAACCATCACCTTAACAAATGACGAACTCATCCTGATCGCCATTTACCTTGGCCGAAGGATGTTTAAGGTAAGAATATTTAATATACCACCAGAAATCAACACCTGCTGGTTGGTGGCAACGGTTGTCTGACATAGGAAAAAACCAGTATTCTGCAGATACAAAGAATGCAGAAGAACATGTTAGGACAGGATACGCAGTTGTTAATACAGATGGATCAGCTAAGCGTCGAGGCCATCTCAGACTTCATTACCCTTCCAGATGGCACAAAGCTTTACGTGTCTGTTGACGGTGGAAGGACGTGGTGTCACCCGTGAAGGAAAGTAAATCACCACAAAACCTTTTGCCCGTAGCAAAGGAAACCAACACTTCCGTCCAAACCGTCGCCCCTCCCACAACAACAACAACACTAACAACAGCAAAAACAGCAGCAACACCAACAGACTCAGGTGACATCACCGAAAACAGCAGCAACAACAATTATTGGAGCATTTATAGTAGCAGCACCACCGGCAATAATAACAGCAACAGCATTAGAACCCCACCTACCAAATAGAAACAGCTACTTCAACCAAACACCAAAAACCTCCCCCAAGATGTACCCGTTCCCTCTTTGAACCACTCAGACATGTCTAGTAATGAAGAGAACAGTGACGAGCCTAAATAGCAAACGGTCACTAAGGCAAAGAAAAGAGACGTAAAAAACACACCAACACAAAGAACTGGAAGATTCAAACAAATGGGACGATGCTTTTGTACAACAATGCTCAAACATCACCCACCAAACAAACAAAAAACACAGCTATACTAACATCACCAACACCATCTCCGTGGCAACCATTATCACAAACACGACCATTATCAGCACAATCTAATTTACACGCACAACAGCTTGGTCACAAATCCCAACACGAACACAACTTAAAAATCAACAGCTACACAGCCATAAACACGACCAATAAAGTATTCATACAGCCATCACTCAGAGCAATTTCATCACACTGACAACCAACATCCCTACACACATGAAAATCATACAAATACAACAAAACACATATGACACTTTAAAAAACAAATACCCTGATAGGGTAGGAAATTTTACAAAAAACCTTAACAGAAGTCTTTTCAAAGAACTGTTTGTGGAATCGCCCACACCTATCCAGAGGACAAAACACCTATTCCTCGTCTCTCACAAAACTACGATAAATAGCTTTCTCTCCTCTTTGCCCAATTTATTGCTGAACATGACCACGCTCCGAATAGGCAGTACAAATATACGTAGCCTGAAACCACCTTGGAAACAGTGCAACTTACTCAATAAGTTTAGATGTCGTGGCTGTCAGTGAAACTAAACTATCCGACCGACGAGTTTTTTTAAAACTATTTTGGGTGGAGACGAAATATACTTATTTCCATGTCAACCGGGAATGGGGATGGAACTGCGATATGTGTTCCGGAGAAGTTTGGATCTCCTAGACACAGAAGGTAAATTGTTGTTCCTTGATGTGAACAGTAGCGACGGGGATGCTTACAGCCAGGTGGCTGTTCATGGTCTGATAGGGGAAGGATAACCGGATTTCTTCAGACGTCTGAAAGTTTTCCTGGGGATGTCTCTACTTTTATGCCAATGGCCAACTGGAACGCTATTATGGATGCATGCTTAAACTGTGTGAAGTTAGCTGTTAGAGCGGAGTGCAAAAGCCTCGCAAACCTGCTCAGACATTTTCAACTGTCTGACAGGTATCGACTGAATTTCCCAAATATATCAATGTGAGCATGGACGAACCGCATCGTGTCATCTAGGTCGTATCTAGATATAGAATTCTGTAGGCCAATAGAGAAAGATAGTATAAGCTGTCCACTTTTTAAAATCATCGGCTACACAGGCCACAAATTTGTGATCTGCACCGTTGACCTAGATGAACTTTGCAAGCAGAGACCCGGTTACTGGAAGCTGAGCGCATCACTCCCCGACGTACCAAACTTACAGAGTCCGGATTAGCGAATTAGTTAAGCAGGCGTTGACGAGAGGGGGGAATCGTCAAGAACAAAGGGTAATTAGAGTAGAATAAATTAGGTTTAGTAAGGTATTAGCGTTAGAAAGAAATAGAATAGAGGGAGACCTGTAGAGAAACTTAGAAGCTCTTCAGAAAGGTAGTGCAACCGACGTGCTGGCAGCGAGACTGATCCTGGACCAATTCTTCAACACTAAGCATAAAAGATGCATTGTCAGAACTAAGGCGCGTGCTCTAAGAAACGAGGGAACGAAAGTCGCTCGACGAGCCCGAGTGCAACGTGGTAACAAAGCCACAATTCCGTTTTTGGTGGACCAAACTGGGTGAAATGTACTCGAGCCCGAGCAGATATATGCGGCATTTCAACAGCACCTCGCCCAACTGCTTGGGGTGAATGGTAGCCCGGAACGCAGGATGGATCTTAGAGCCTATCCTGACGGCATGCTACGACTCTAGACCAGGGGTAGAGCGTTACGAAATGCCGATAACTGCAGTAGGAATACGATGATGGGCTGAATGGGGCCGGGGAAATCGTCTAGTTTGGATTGTCTGCTCTATGAGCTTTACGTTTATACACCTGACTTGTTTGGTGGCCTCTTAGCAGATATCTACAGCAACTTGCAACAGAACGGGGGAATTCCTAATTTTGTGAGTCGAGGTGTGGTAGCACTGCTGAGAAAGGACCCAAACAAGAGGCATCAGATAAAAAAAAATTAGGCTCATAATCCTGCTGAACGCACATTTCAAAAATTAGCCAAGGTGTTAGCAAAGAGGTTGGCGCTTGTCGATGAACTGATTGATGATGCACAAGCATACTCCATCCCAAACATTCACGACAATGTTTACTTCATGCGATATATCACAGACAGAGTGAGTAAAGAGGTTGGCATGGGTGGGGGTCTGGTTAACTTGGATCGATGTAAATCTTCGATAGGGCCGACCACCAATACTTGGCGGTTGTTTGCAGTCCCATTTTCCGAGGCTGGATCGTTGCAATGTACAGCGACATCTGCTCGGTAGTTCGGGTGAATGGTTATCTATAGGAGCCATTGAACACCATGCGCTCGGTCCGTTAGGGGTGTCTCTTCTCGTCTCTTAGAGTATGTACTGCTTCTACAGACACTACTTCGGAAAGGTTTTGGGCGTTGAGAGGTACCCCGTGCGAACTAGTACGTAGGAGGAAAACCGCATCGGCAAATGCAGACGACGTTACCGGCATAGTATCGAGCACAGGCATATAGACCTGGTCTGCACTGCTCTTAAAGAATACGAGTCAGTAACAGGAACCAATATTAACGAAGAAAAGTTAGTGGGCCTGCAGCTCAGCACCTGGAGAGGTAGATCCAATAACGTCTTGGGACGCTGGACGGAGGGAGGGTCTGGTGAAATTTCTCTTAATCTGGTTTAGTTTGAATCTCCAGGTGGAGAGGAACTGAGACGGGCAGAGTGGTCAATCTCACTCAGAAGTATGATGTGAGAAAGCTGACTCTGAAAGGTCGGGTGGAGATGGCGAATGCTTATATCACATCCGTCATATACTACGAAGCCCAGTATACCCATTATGACTGTATGATAAGGGTACACTAGACATATGCATCACAACCATATGGGCACGACATGGTGATCTCATATCAATATGAACAGTTCATGACCTTGCAGGTGGAGCCCAGTTAGAATTTTCTTCAGGTTGAGTAACTCATTCCACTCAAATGGTCCTTAAATAAGGGTTGTTTACGGATGTTGAACAAAACACCCATGTTTCCAGAGGTGAATTACTCAAACTCCAAAGAATTCCTCTTAACACATTTCTATGATGCTGCCTCATTGCTTCTGCATGTGATCAGAGATGAACATATAGTTAGCCACCAAGTGACATGCTCAACTGGTTACGGTTAAACAACTGACAAGCAAGTCTGAAGTAGTGAGCAGAATATTTGTTTTAGTCCATCTTTTATTCTAAGACAAAACAGGTACATGATAACATTCCCAATCAGTTAAGATCAGAAACCACGAGAGCCATTGCTTGATACTGCATCAGCACATTTTTTGAAAGGTGGTTTCAGTCGGCTACGGAAGTTGAACCTGTACATCTCAGACACCAGTTGAATACTCTATTAAGTTAAACGGCCTGCTGACTTATTATTATTGTTGTTGTTGTTACAAGCAGAATCGTTAGCACACCGGGCAAAATACTTAATGTTATTTTACCTGTCTTTATGTTCTGAGTTCAAATTTCGCAGAGGTCGACTTTGTCTTTCATCCTTCTGAGGTCGATAAAATAAGTACTAGTCAAGTACTGGAGTCGATGTGATCGACCATCACCCTCTTCTCAAATTCCAGGCCTTGTGCCAAAAGTAGAAAGTATTCTTATTATTATTATTATTATTGTTATTGTTATTGTTATTGTTATTGTTAATAATAATAATAATAATAATAATAATAATAATAATAATAATAATAATAATAATAGTAATAGTAATAGTAATAATAATAATAATAATAATAATAATAATAATAATAATAATAATAATAATAATAATGATGATGATGATGATGATGATGCTCTGAGCTGGCAGAATCGTTAGCACGCCGAGTGAAATGCTTAGCGGTTTTTTGTCAGTCTTCACGTTCTGAGTTCAAATGCCGCCGAGGTCGACTTTGCCTTTCATTCCGCCAGGATCGATAAAATAAATACCAGTTGAGTACTGGGATCGATGTAATTGGTTATGTCTCTCCCCCAAATTTCAGATCTTGTGCCTATAGTAGAAAGGATTATTACTATTATTTGTCGTATTATCATTATTATTGATATTGTTATTGCCATTTTAACTATATTCTTTTTATAAAATGCTAATTTTGTTGTTTTTCTTCTTCCTGTTAATTTCAGACATTAAATATAAAGAACCTTTCAAAAAATATGAGCTGTTTCAAAGAGAGAAGATTTTTGGAGATCTATCCAGCATTCCAGGTGGTATGATAGCTTTAAAGGAATTAAACCTAATACTCTGATAATAAACTGGTACAACTTTTACTTTGTTGCAGGGCATCCTTATATTTTTTTGATATCTCTACTTTTAACGAGCGTATTTCGAAATGTTTTATACTTTGTTTTGCCATGTTTTTGTCTAAAGGCACAGCGATGTTTATTATGAGGCATTCTCTTTTTTATGTCATATATTGGTGCCTAGTCTACAGTGTTCAAATGTTCTGCCTATCTGGATATCAAAGCCCCATAGAATTTTTGCTTACCAGGTTCACTTACAGCTTTTTCTAATACATGATTGTATTACTTGTCTGAATTGTGGCATCCATATTTTTTTACAATGTAACGGTGTAAGTTGAGACAAACTTTATCATGACAACGTTCGTATTCTTTCAACCTGCTACATATGCTAAATTTTCTTTATAACATGGAGAATACTGAACTAGTATTTAGAGCTTGGTGTTTAGCTCCCACATCAACAAACACTTAGCTTTTCTTTTTAAATTCCCACTCATGAGGCACCAAAAATGTAAATCTTCACCACAGTGACACCAAGAAAGTGAAAAGTCATGATACGTCGTAAGTCCTGGTCTTTTGCATTCTTGGCACCTCAGTGGACCTGTTTATAATACCAAATTTCTGCCAGTGCTTCCGTTTCTTTCTCACAAATTATCCTGCTTTTATATGCCTTCTTCCCTTCAAGTTCAGCATACACAAGTTCTGGTTCAATCGCATTATATTTATGCAATTCTTTTTTTCCTTTCTGACCTGGGCCTATGGAAATCTTTCAGAAATCCTTGACATAGGTTGAACAGGTTGACAGGATCCAACAGGCCAGCAGAGTGTGTGGAGCCCCAATAACAATTTTGGCATGGTGTCTACAATTGGATATCCTGCTAATACCAACCACTGTGTACTAGATTTTTTTATGTCACTAGCACTAGTGAAGTGTAACTCATCAGATTAATATAAAATTGTTTTTATTATAACTGGACATGAAAACAAACTTTTCTATATGTATTTATGTATGTATGTATGTATGTATGTATGTGTGTGTGTTTGCATGTGTGCGTGTGCGTGTGTAAAGAGATAGATATGTGTGTGTGTACGTATATATATATATGACCCCACCCCCTCCTACCAACGCTTTGTGTCCTCCACAATCCATGACCTCATCTCCTCCTCTGCTCTCCCTGCTACCGCCACCAACCTCATCGTCCGCACACCCCACACCTCCTCCATCTACTTCCTTCCCAAGATCCACAAACCTAACAACCCTGGCCGCCCCATTGTCTCTGCTTGCAATTGCCCCACCGAACTCATTTCAAAATACCTCGACCATATCCTATCCCCGTTAGTTGCTGCCCTCCCATCCCACATACACTACACCAACCACGCCCTTCGCCTCTTCAATTCCTTTTCTTTCCCTCCCGGCCCCTCACACCTCTTCACCCTGGACATCAAATCCTATACACCGTGATTCCACACAACGACGGTCTCTCAGCCCTCCAATACTTCCTTGACCGCCGCCCTGACTCCACACCTAGCACCCCTACCCTGCTTCGTCTGGCAGAACTCGTCCTCACCCTCAACTGCTTCACGTTCGCCGGAGATACCTACGAACAGTTCTCTGGGGTCGTGGTGGGAACGAGAATGGGGCCCAATTACGCCAACCTCTTTGTTGGTTACATTGAGGCCCAATTATTCTCCCAATTCTCCGGTCCGACCCCGGAACTATACGGTCGCTACATAGATGACTGTATAGGAGCCACCTCCCTCTCCCGCGAACAGCTCTGCTTTTTCATCTCCTTCCTCTCTAACTTCCACCCTGCTCTTGACTTTACTTCTACCATCTCTGACACCTCTGTTAACTTCCTCGACATCTCTCTTTCCATCAAACCCCCCTCCAACTCTCTAACTACCTCCGCCTTCTTCAAACCCACTGACTCCCACCTCTACCTCAACTTCTCCTCCTCCCATCCATTCCACACCAAACGGGCCATCCCCTACTCCCAGTTCCTCCGCCTCCGACGTTTGTGCAGCCTGGACCAGGATTTCGAGACCCAGTCCCAGTATCTTGCTCGTCTGTTCATGCATCGAGGATACCCCTCCCACCTTGTCCAATCCGCCTTCGCCCGCGCTCGTCGAATCGACCGCACCACCACCCTATCTCCTCCCCCACACCAATCCCCTAACCGTACCCCCTTCCCACTCCGTTTCCACCCTGCCACCCTACCCCTTCGTCGGAGGATCCTACGGGCCTTCCGTCGCCTCCAGCTCGATCCCACTACCCACCCCATTTTCCCCAACCCACCCATATCCGCTTTCAAACGCGCCCGCAACCTACGCGATCTACTGGTCCGCAGTACCTTCTCCTCTTCCTCCCCACCCCCACCCGGCTCCTTCCCGTGCTCCAGATCCCGCTGTCACACCTGCCCCTTCATCACCAACACTACCTCTGTCACCGGATCGAACCTACAAACTCTTCACATTCCACACAGTTTCACCTGCACCTCCTCCAACCTAATTTACTGCATCAAATGCACCCTATGCAACCAACTCTACGTGGGGCAGACGGGCCGCCGGCTGGCCGACCGTTTCACCGAACACCTAAGGGACGTTCGGCTAGGTTCGGACTCCCCGTCGCCCGTCACTTCCACTTGGCCAACCACTCTCCCTCTAACATCTCCGTTTTTGGCCTCGCCCTGCACCATGGGTCCACTCCCTCGCGACTCCACTTGGAGCAACGCTACATTTTTAACCTTAATTTTTCTTTCCCCTTCGGACTCAACGCAGCCCCCTCCTCCTTATGACTCTCCCCTTTACGTCTATGCAACACTTTTCTTTATTTTTTATTTTTTATTTTTATTTTTTTACCCCCCCCCCCTCGTCCCCTTTACATTATATCCATTATTCTCTTGTTATTATACTCACTACATTTTTCCACTTTTTATCTCACCCCTTCCTACACGCACACACCCACACACAAAAAATACACGCACCATTACACACACATGTAAGCACACCTACCCCCAACACACCACACACACACAACACATATGCATGCACTCACACGCTCAGACTCGCCCACACATTTATACAAACGCACATACACACGCACACTTGTGCATACACACATACGCTAACAATCACGCAAACATACACACATACACACACCCAAGCATACACACCCTTGCACACATAACCCACATATACCCCCATTCACAAATACCTCCCACACACACACGCATATCCACACACATACTCACACACGCACACACCCACATACATACACACACTTCTCACCAACACTACACACTCACACAGACACGCATACAATCACACAGACATGGGCATAAACAACACACGCACGTACAATAGCAAACGCACGCACACACACGTACACAGCAACGCACATATACCCAACATACACATACACACAAACACACACGCATGCACAAAAACATACACATACACACACGCGCACATACAAAATACACACACACACGTACACGTACCCAACACCTACAACCCCACACAAACAGGATCAGGTATTTGGAGGCCATAGGTTTTGTATAGTGTGAATGGAGGATTCTGGTTTTATTGTTCTTAGTTTCTAGCCAGAGTTCAGTATCTAATACAGGTAATCTATGGTTAGGGTGTTTAGTAGGGTAGTCTATCGTAACTTTAATACTCTGGTGGATGGAGTTAGCTATTTGCTGGATGCTCTCCATAGTCTTAGTTTCTATTTCTATTTCAGGGGTACTCTCTTGTGGGGGTGTCTTTTCCACTAAGATGATATCATCGACATATCGAGAGTACACATTCACGAGTATGGAGTTCTGTGTCAGGCGTTCCTTAAGCCTTCTGTCCCACCATACCATGAAGAGATTGGCCACATCACCGGCGATACTAACACCGATGGCTGCCCCCTCGTCCTGGGCGTATAATTTGTTGTTAAATTTAAAGGTGTGGCCTTTTAGGGTGACCTTTATACTAGCTCCTAGTGCATGTGCGATCATTTTCTTTACCTGGTGGATATTAGTGGGGGTCCGTATGGCTCTGGTCCATTCACTCCATTTCTCTATAGGGGTCTTCCTAGCCATAGAGGTAATTGTGGGTGGTCTACCTCTTAGACGTCTACTAGGGCAGAAATCTCTAAGGTCGTATCTATCTAGATATATCTAGATAGATACGACCTTAGAGATTTCTGCCCTAGTAGACGTCTAAGAGGTAGACCACCCACAATTACCTTTATGGCTAGGAAGACCCCTATAGAGAGATGGAGTGGATGGACCAGAGCCATACGGACCCCCACTAATATCCACCAGGTAAAGAAAATGATCGCACATGCACTAGGAGCTAGTATAAAGGTCACCCTAAAAGGCCACACCTTTAAATTTAACAACAAATTATACGCCCAGGACGAGGGGGCAGCCATCGGTGTTAGTATCGCCGGTGATGTGGCCAATCTCTTCATGGTATGGTGAGACAGAAGGCTTAAGGAACGCCTGACACAGAACTCCATACTCGTGAATGTGTACTCTCGATATGTCGATGATATCAACTTAGTGGTAAAGACACCTCCACAAGAGAGTACCCCTGAAATAGAAATAGAAACTAAGACTATGGAGAGCATCCAGCAAATAGCTAACTCCATCCACCAGAGTATTAAAGTTACGATAGACTACCCTACTAAACACCCTAACCATAGATTACCTGTATTAGATACTGAACTCTGGCTAGAAACTAAGAACAATAAAACCAGAATCCTCCATTCACACTATACAAAACCTATGGCCTCCAAATACCTGATCCACCGGAACTCGGCTATTGCGGACAATGCCAAATTCAACATATTGATGGCAGACCTCGTCAGAGTAATGCGAAATGTCTCCTGCATGTGCGACCCTACAGAATTAAAGAGACATATACAACATTTCGTCCACCGCATGCAGTTCTCAGGTTACAGCCATAAAGAAAGGATCAGGGTATACAAAGGAGCTATGAAGAAGTTTGAAACAATCAAACGCAACGATAGGAATGGGATTTGCCCACTCTATAGGAGCAAATCATGGAACACCATAGAAAGGACTAAGAAGAAAATAGGGAAGGCAAGCTCATGGTACGATAGCCACAAGTACCAGAGCGTCATGTTCGTCGACACCACCCTTAGAGGCGAACTGGCGTACCGCTTTAGAAGGGCCCTAGACAAACTTAAGCTAAGAATTAAGGTTGTTGAAAGGCCAGGCAACCCTATTATATCCCTTATCAGTAGAACATACCCTTTCAGTAGAACATACCCTTTCAGTAGAACCTCCTGCACTGATAGGAACTGCATCGTATGTAGATTTAGCCCACAAACGAACTGCAAAACCAGAAATGTGGTCTATAATATAAGATGTACAGAGGGACGATGCAGAAATAAGACAACGACATATGTAGGCGAAACAGCAAGGAGTATAGGGGAGCGGGCAAACGAACATTGGAGGGAAATTAAGGAAGGGAAGAACTCATCAGTTCTGTACCAGCACGCTGAGCAAGAACATAGAGGCTCAATCAACAACATAGAAATTAAAATCTTATCTACACATAGCAGTGATGCAGCACTTAGACAAATTACTGAAGCTACACACATAATAGAAGAGAAACCTAGCCTGAATAGGAAACTAGAATGGAACACTAACACACACCACTAACAAACCACAAACCACAGCATGTGACAACATGTTACCCATAAATCAATAATAATATGAACAAAGTATAATACAATACATAGATAAACAAATGGAATTAAATACTACATACGTTAACAAAATTTAAACAAAAAAATAACACACACACATGAACAAATAAATAAATAAAAACAAATACAAACGAACACGTATTAACAGAGTATATAGGTGATACAGACACTCCCCATACACATGCACTTACAAAAGATACAGACACATTGAAGGACACGCATGCGTAGACACATACAATAGGAATACAAAATACAAAATGGCTGATAGTTAGCAAGGTGAGACACACATAAGAAGGAAGGAAACAAAGGACCACTGATGAGGTCACAGAAGTGTGACGAAAGAACTCTGGCCGAAATAAGATTAAGATTAATGTAATATAAAGCTGAAGCAAATTAACACCAAATATACAGTGCGTGTGTTTTTATTGGCTAAACTGGCAATATGACCATCCCCAAGTACAACAACATCTGTTTCAACACACGATTTCACATCAAAAATCTTGCAAAACAATATATATATATATATATATATATATATATATATATATATATATATATATATATATATATATATATATTATATACAGGATGCGTAAGGTATTTGAGGACATACATTTTTGGGTCATTGCTGCAATTTTTGCAAACTCTGTATGATCTTTGTTTCAGAATATAATAATGGCAGACCCTCAGCTTACTCAAGAAATGAGAAGGCATGTTGTTATTGTGGTTATAAAGGCTGATCATAACGATTTAGAAATACCTCCATTTTTAAAAGTTGCCAGATCTTTCATCTACAAAGTTTGTAATGAGTTAGAGACTGAAGATGGAAATTTATCCCCAGTAGCAAAGCATAAAAAGCATTATAAACGCTCTGAAATCACCAGAACACTTGAATTTAACCAGCAAATTCAACAGACCATTGATTACAATCCCTGAAGGTCCATGAGGTCAATTACAAAAGGAACAGTCAGAAATTGCAGAAGGAAAAGTCAGATATGTCGTCCACGGAGACATCAGATATAAGTCTTATATGATGAGGAAAGGTCCACTTGTCAGAACAAGCAAAAGAAAATCACTACATCAGATCTATAATGTTCTTAAACAAACTGAAAAATCCGGCAGAATAAGATTTGATTTGGTTTTTCTCAAACGAGAAAAACTTCGACCAGGGTCAAAAAATTAACAGAAGAAATGGCAGATGGTGATGTTCAGACACTTCTGAAGTTCCAAGTGTTATGCATACAAAGTTTCCTGCAACTGTCATGGTTTTAGGGGTTGTCTGCAATGAAGGGCATGTGATACTTCCTTACTTCTTTCCACAAAGCCTTACAGTTAACTCCACCGCCTACATTGAGGTACTGGAAACAACTTGACAACTGCTGTTGGTTTATATTTCCGTTATTTTGTAGTTCAGTAATATAGGTTTGATAGAAAAAGAGCCTGGATTTGAAAAATAACAAATCAAATACTGTAGTCAGATTGCACATCTAAACTTTTCAGTGGTGTGCCCCAATATGGCCACGATTTAATAAATGAAACAAGTAATAATTTTATTTCTAATGAATCTGAAAGAATAACATTTACTCAAATGCTCAAATATATCTTAGCATATTCATTACCGAAGGCGGCGAACTGGTAGAATCGTTAGCACGCCGGACAAAATGCTGCTAAGCATTTTGTCCGTCTTTACGTTCTGATTTCAAACTCTGCTGATGTCGACTTTGCCTTTCATTTTTTTTCGGGGTTGATAAAATTAGTACAGAGGAACTTATTGACTAACCCGCCGTTGCCAAAAAAATGTTCAGGACTTGTATCTATAATAGAAAGGAATATAGTCTTTACTCATGGAGGCTAGCTGGCAGAATAGTTTGCACGTCCGTACATCTATACATTTTGAGTTCAAAATAAGACCAAGGTCGATTTTTCCTTTCATTTTTTTTCGGGGTCGATAATATAAGTATCAATCGAGTACTGGGGTTGATGTAAGCGTCATACCCCTTCCCCCAAACTTGCTGTCCTTGTTCCAAATTTTAAACTAATATATTCTTTATCGACATGTTCAAACTTCTCTTTCATAAATGGATTTTTTTGTCAGTTTTATATACAAAATGATCCATTAAAGCTAGTAAAATATTTAGACATGTAATAACATGTTAAATAATTATAGTTAAGCTGACTAAAGAGATGCAAATTTGACATAACTCTATTAGAAATTAGCCTTTATATGGTTGCTAAATCTCCTTGAAATAGGCGCCAAATTACCACAAATGAAGGGATTATGTGGATTGTCGACACGGGAGCATCCGACGCATAGTTGACTGTAGGTAAATACCTGCTGTGCTAGATTTAGGCCAGAAACTTGTAACGACTGTCCCTGTGCCTTTTACAGGAAACTGCCGTCGCGTAAATTTAAATGGCACGTCAGAGAGACTAAGGCTCATGGCAATTAATAACTTTGTCACGCCAGCAGATGGTCCGTTCAGAATGGTTGTCGTCAGAATTAAAGTCCCAATTTTTTTGATGATCAGACGCGTACCGCTACATAGTTTTGGTGGTTACACGTTCCTCAAGAGCACAACAGGAACACCAACCTTCAGTCTAAGGTCATGAGGTAGAAGTCCGGGAGGTAGTGGGGTGGTGAGGAATTCAAAAGGTGTGCAAATTTTCAGCTCAATCTGACCACATTTACTAACACTTTTGCCTACACAACTGCATGTGAGACAACGTCCGCCCTTTTCACAAATATATATTAGAATAGCAGAGAAACCCGTCCTTGCTCGGGATTAAAATAGTTTATTATTGTTTTACTTGTCTCGTTATTATAACCCGATTTCATTCCAGTCTACTCGGGTCTATCGCCGGAATTTTTGAATGATTCAAAATGTGAAAAATGTATCTCATCACACTCTACATGCAGATACCATTTTTGTTTAGAAAAAAAAATGCAAACTGACAGAAGCAAGCGCCCAATAAGTTTTAAGCAGCTGCAACAAAAAAAAAAAGTGACCATTAAAAGTTTTTTGAATACATCTTGCGTGCTTTGCGAAAATTTCCAAAACTTTTTGCATGCATTTGATACAAAAGAGACTGCGAATCATGCAGTCGTGCGTTTTATTGAAATCGCGCAAAAGTACGACCTCCACAGCCCCAAGTCGATCGAAGAGAATCTTTTTTTGCCTTGGAGTTGAGCAAACACAAAGTTGCCATGCAAATTCTCCAGCGCTTTTAACATAGGTGTGCAAATTTACTAACATTTGCCAGTACAACTGCTTGTGAGACAACGTCCGACCTTTTCACAAATATATAGTAGACATACTGAGTTACCCGACCTTGCTCGAGATTAAAATGGCATAGGTTTTTTATTGTTTTATTTGTTTCGGTATTATAACCCGATTTCATTCGGGTCTACTCGGGCCATATTTTAAAAGATGAGGAATTTTGCCCTAGAAGCCACGCCTTTCAATTGAGTAAACTCAAAGTTGCCATGCCAACCCACCAGCACTTTTAACATAGGTGTGCAAATTTTCAGCTCAATCCGACCACATATGCATACATTATATGCACACATTATATATACATACGCATTAAATATAAATATTCTATAATTATAAACATAATTATAATGAGGAGTCAGCTAATTGCTTCACTACGCACCGAATTTAGAAATAGGAACTAAATTCCTTTTCTACTACCGTAAAAATCTCCCAGACAGTAACACACTTTTTTACGTAGGCAAAAAGAAAAAATAACGAATCCACACAACTCAGATTAGCTACATACGCGTTTCGAGATTAAAGTAAAGTTATATTTACTTTCTTATTTCTCATTTGCAGTGCAGCATTTCAAGACATAAATTTGAGAGTGTTAAGATTAAATATGTACGCGATCGAGCGCCATCGCATAACTGATATTCAGCCAACACTTCCAAAATTATGCAGCCGAATGTGAACATATATTTATCCTCAATCCCCACCCACGTGCGTGTTATGAGCAATCCCGCAGAAACTGCAGATTTCGATCAGGGCGTAAATTATAATTTTAATATCAATAATAAAAGGGTAAAATTAATTAATCAATTAATTAATAATCAATAATTTTACCAAGGTACGTTAAAATAACCGTTTTTTTTAGATAAAATTATACAAATATTCTATAATTATAAACATAATTATAATTAGGGGTCAACTAATTGCTTCATCACGCACCAAATTTAGAAATAGGAACTAAATTCCTTTTCTACTTATATATATATAAATATAGATATGTACACTTTATATATGTATACACGCATATATATATTTATATATATGCACATATATATATACATATATAAATTAACACAATAAATATCTGATTAATAATATTTGTTATCATGATTGTGCGGTGGTGGAGAGCGATAATAATTCACTGTTCTAAAAGCCCTGTGGCGGGAATATTTAAACTTCGAGAGAGTAAAACGTATATTCGACACAATATAATTATATACTATTTTATTCCGCTCAACTTACGTCTGTCAACGCTTTCTCCCTATAGAAACAGACAGACGTATAGAGAGAGCGAGAGAGAGACGGTGGGAGAAAGAACGATAAAGAGACGGCGTAGAAAATGAGGGAAAGAGAGATAGTGGAAGCTGTCAAACGTCGTTACAGATAGAAAGTGGGGGGAAGGGAGGCAAAAGAGAGATCGAGGGAGAAAGGGTGATTGCCGAAAGAGAGAAACGACAAACACTTTTCAAATTCCTTTTGAAGACGATGAATTTTGCCCTAGCGGCCACGCCTTGCACTGGAGGAGACTGAAATTTGCCATACATACTCGCTAGCATGTTCCCCACAGACGTGCAAATTTTCAGCTCAATCCGATCACATTTACTAACACTTTTGCCTGCACAACTGCACGCGAGACAGCGTACGCACTTTTCACAAATATAGAACATATATATATATGTATATATATGATGGCTTCCCCCTCGTTATCGAGTATGGCCATTGCACGAAGCTTAATTTAACGGTGCTGTGATCAAATGTGACTTTTTAGCCCAGCCAAAGATCTACAATGTCTTGCACAGAGTTGGCATCCAAAACCTTTACTGGCAATAGCTGGCTGTTGTTGTAGTTGGGCTCCATGTACCTTTGCGTGTCGTTTAAGTCCTCCTGCTGAATCACACTCCCTTCCACATGCCCGACAGACATGATTAGTATGGTGTGTAGCATCATCACCAGCGACCGGGTAGTCAATCATCGGTCTTGCTTTATGACTACGAAGATGACTCATGAGTCCAGCTTTACTGAGGCACGGTCTTGCACAGATACTGCATGTCAGTGTCATAGGAAGATCCTTACCATCTGGAAGTGCAACAACAATGCCCTTCCTGACATCCCTCCTTAATTTCTCATGTGCAATTCGTGATTTCTCAAAAGCAGTTGTTCCCTCATGTACAATCCTTCTCCACCTGCCACGGTCAATAGCCATGCCTTCCCACGTGTTAGGAGAGATGTTGGCATCTCTCAAAGAAACCTTCAGCAAGTCTTTATATCTCTTTTTTGGGTTATGTGGAGATCGTTCTCCTTTAGCTATCTCTCCATAAAAGAGTTGTTTTGGCATCCATGAATCTTTCATCCTGGCCAGATGACCACTCCATCTGAGCCTTTGCTTCAACACAAGAGATTCTTTCACACCGAAAGCTTTCCAATATCTCAAGATCACTGATGCGGTCCTCCCACTTAATGCCATAGATCCGTCGGAGACACATCTGATGGAAACGTTCCAGTTGTTTAAAGTGGTATCGATATGTGACCCAGGTCTCGCAGGCATAAAAAAGAGAAGAGAGTACACACGCCTTGTACATCTTTATCTTTGTCTTCCTGCATATGTCTCGCCGACCCCAGAGACGCCTTTCCAGCCTTCCGAAAGCATCACTTGCTTTCCTAATTCTGTATGGAATTTCATTGTCCAAATTGCCATATCTATCAACAGTGCTTCCCAGGTAGACAAACTGATCGACTACACCAAGTCTTCTACCATACACATAGATATTTGGTTCAATATACTGCTTATCAGGGGCAGGTTGGTACATGACAACAGTTTTCTTGAGATTGACTATCATTCCTAAGGCAGTGCAAGCAACAGAGAATGCATTCAAAATGTGTTACATATCAATCTCTATGTGCGCTACTAAATCACAATCATCTGCATAAAAAGGTCTCTTATGATAGAGGTAAATACCTTTGTTTTTGCAGCAAAGCGCCTGATATTAAATATGCTGCTAGAGGTTCAATAATGGATGTAGACACCATATCTACAATTTCTGAATGCAATAAAAAAAAACCATCGCAAAATATATGGCGAATAGAGTCGGTGCCAGAATATTCCCTTGCTTCACTCCATTTTGTATTGAAATGGGCTCCGACATTTTACCTCTAACATTAACCTTACGCTTCATGTCTTCATTAAAAGACCTAACCACAGCAAGGAACTTTTCAGGACAACCAAGTTTCTGGAGGACTTTCCATAGTGCTTTTCTATTAACTGTTTCAAAGGCCTTTGTCAGATCGACAAAAACCTGATATACATCGAGACTCTGTTCCACACACTTTTCCTGAAGTTGTCTAGCTGAAAAGATCACATCAGCAGTGCCGCGTCCCACACGAAAACCAGATTGACTTTCTGGAAGAACACAATCTGCAACGTGTTTCAGCAGACGGTCCAGAAGTACCTTGCATAAAACCTTTCCTAATGATATTCCCCTGTAGCAATGATATTCAATGAAAGCAATGATATTCCCCTGTAGTTACCACAATCATTCCTGTTACCCTTTCCCTTATATAAGACCACCATTGCTGTATCTCTCCACTCCTCAGGTACAGATTCACTATCCCATATCCTGCCAAACAAGGAATGAAGTTACTGTAGAAGTTTCTCACCACCATGCTGCAACAACTCTGCATGAATGCCATCCATACCCGGAGACCTCTCATTATCCATCCTTGAGACAGCCACTGCGACTTCTTCCAGCATAGGTAGCTCTGCAAGAGCTGCTCTCACAGGTAATTCAGGGATGCGATTGAGAACATTCTCACTAACTATAGACTGCTGATTCAAGAGTTCATCAAAGTGTTCTTGCCACCTTTGCAGAATTCCTTGTAAATCACGAAGAAGTTCTTTACCATCCCTGCTTCGAAATGGTGTCATCAGAGAAGAAGTCGGTTCATAAACCTCTCGCAAGAGACCATATAACAGCTTTGTGTTATTGGAATCAGATACCGCCTGTATCTCATCAGCCTTCTTGAGTTCCCTATGCAATACATCTCTCTCTTGTGGCTTTGCTGACAAATAGCGTGACAAAGTACGTCTTTTAGCAGTCAATAAATCATCTATATGTTCATCATTTTCTTTAAACCAATCTTGATGCTTTCTTTGTAACAATCCCAGAACTTTCCTGCCTATATCATAAACTGACTTTTTGAGGGTCGACCAATCTTCCCCAAAATCTGCAACATTCATTTCCTCTCGTAAAGTTCTCTTCACGCCATTAAAACTAAGACGAGCAACATTCAGTCTTTTAGGCAGGGTAATACCTGCAGCCCTGATTTTACATTTTGTGATTAATTTGACTTTTGCACGTACCAGGCGGTGGTCAGTCCAACACTCAGCTCCACGAAGAACATGTACACACCGCACATCGCGCCTGTCACGCATCCTAACAAGGATGTAATCCAGAATATGCCATTCTTTAGATGCAGGGTGCATCCATGTGGTCTTAAACTTATTCTTTTGCTGAAACATGGTATTGGTAACACACAGATGCAGCTCCTCGCACATCTGCAGCAGAAGCATACCATTACTATTACACTTTCCCACCCCATGCTTTCCAATTACTGTCCATGTGTTAAAATCCCTACCCACTCTAGCATTAAAGTCACCCAGTACGATGACTTTGTCTGCCCTAGGGATGTTTCTTATAATGCGCTTCAAAGCATGGTAGAAAGAAACTTTTTCGTCATTAGATGGCGCATATGCCCTTGTCATTGTCGAATTGCTTTTAAAGAGAGTTTAAATATATATGTTCCCGTATTTCTACAAGGAAAGTATTCTGGCATTATGGGGTAATGAATAAAATTATCAAGTTTCCACTAGTTGACAACAATAACTATCTGATGTTCAAATGCATACATTCACGTGGTTATCTTATCACTTCCAAATATTCTTCTTTAATATGCTGTTATTCTTTTCTCAACGATAATAACCATAGGTAATTTAGGAGGAGAGATACTATCTAACAGCTTTATCGGCTTCATTTGCTCTGACAGAAGCTCTTTCCTCATGAGGGAGGGGCTTCTATCCCTTCCACCACTTTATAGAATATAAACTGAACGTTCAGTTTAAGATGTATGGAGAGAAAAATCACTGCCTGTAATCTATCACACATTTTACATTACAGCAATCTCTATATTTCTCCGTGAGTGCTTATATAATAGCATTTATGCACACCATCATCGATAATAATATTACCTTCTTATATTTGCATGTACACGCAATCATATCGTTTACATAAGTATTTAAAAATATATTTCACTGAGATTATAGAAAAGCCAATTTCAGTATTGATGTACCTGTCCGAGACTTATTTGCTGTAAGATACAAAATTTAGGGCTTTCGGATGTTTCGATTTGGAATCTACGGTGCTGAATTTATTTGATGTCCAATGTTTTGGGCCTCTGATGTTTTGGCGTAAAAAAAAATATTGTCACTATTAAACATATCAACTAAATGCTTGGGGAGTAATTTTCATAGCTACCAAAAAAATTGAATTAAGGTATATTTTTGATAAATGAGCGTAATAATATTTTCTGCTATTAATAATAATCTTTCGCTCTGTATTTATGGGTTTGAGATTTGATCAAGAAACTCACTCAGATGGTGGATGGATGCTACACGTGAATTTTGAGGTTGGTTCTGATCATTAATCAGTATACACTGAGGATGAAGCACTCAGAGCTGTGTGAGAGCCTCCCAAAAGTTAGCTCGAAGATAACACAGTGGAGATAGAGGTTAGCTGGATATGTTCACCGTCATTCACGGTTGATACTACATTCAGTGCTCCTGTGGGAGCCTCTACATGGATACACTAGAGAAGGGAAACCAAGGATGACATATGTTGATGTCCTAAGGACAGACACTGGTTTCTGAGAAACGCAGGACATAGCAGCGATGATGAGGGACAAGGACCACTGAAGAGAACTCCTCCATGGATCTCGGGAATTTTACCCGCCCTACATATATATATATATATATATATATATGTGTGTGTGTGTGTGTGTGTGTGTGTGTGTGTGTGTGTGTGTGTGTGTGTGTGTGTGTGTGTGTGTGTGTGAGTAAAAATAAATACAAAAAATGGGGTTTTGTATGATCGTGTATAGAGGAATATATTATTTTATTAAAAGAGTTCCAGCTCTGTCTGTTTTTTATGTTTTATTTATATTCTTGTAAAATTAATGTGGGATATAGAATATGGAATATATAATATATAATATAAAAATGGATGGTACAATGAAATGAAGTATTGAATGTCTTATTGAATATATGGAATATGTCTTATTGAATATATGAAATATTGAGTGTTCAATATAAAAGATTAAATATGCTGAATGAAATTGTATATACAATAACATTTTTTTAATTTTCTAACAAAAATTATGTCATTTATGCTTTTTGTTTATTTTGTACTAGTAATACTTTGATTGTCTACGAAATTTACTATATGTAAACTGGATATCTATATTTTTCAAAGGTCAAAAGAGTTTAAATTTTGAGAATAGAAATGCAGGTGTATATATTTCCTATGCATATTAAAATACAATTGGTCTATTCTTTTAGTATGTGACACAAAAAAATCATTCATTAGACTGTTCTTTTCGCGATCCGCCTAACTAATCTTAAATGCTTTTCTTATATTACACCATCCTGTCAAAGGCTTCGCCTAATTGGAACATCTAGAAACAATGGTAAAAATGACTCGGTTCAGCATTTTCTGATGATCACCGGAACAAGTTACACGATTATGTCAACCCTTACCTATAATTACCCATCAAAAAATTTCACCATTTGTTCGCCCCATCATTCCCTCATGTAGTCTATCTAATCTAGAGCTTTTGTGTGATAAGCACAAAATTCTCTGCCAGAAGACATCTTACAAGGAACAATCAGCACAACCAGACTTTGAGTGAACTTCATAGTTCAACTTCGTTTTTAACATGGTGGAGAATTTGGTTGCCACCAGTGTAAACTCTTAAGCACTGTAAATATTAGTGTATATATATATATATATATATATATATATATATATATATATATATATATATATATATATATATATATATATATATATATATATATAGATAGATAGATAGATAGATAGATAGATAGATAGATAGATAGATAGATAGATAGATAGGTAGATAGATAGATAGATAGATAGGTAGATAGATAGATAGATAGATAGATAGATAGATAGATAGATAGATAGATAGATAGATATACGTGTGTGTTTGTGTGTATATATATGTGTGCGTATATATATATATATATATATATATATATATATATATATATATATATATATATATATATATATATATATATTTGTATGTATATACATCAGTGGCGTGCGGTGACTTCCGGGATTGGGTATGCAATGAATCTCTCTCCCCGCCCCTGGCAATTTTTCAGTAAAAGAATTTTCGTATTCCTACGACTTACATATGGGAGATTCTGAATATGCAATCACCCCCGTATGACCTAGAATAAGCAGGGAATAAAAAATGGCTCTGTAGAGATGAGCCTGAAATAAGTGTATTGTTTGCATCTTTCTCTCTCTTCGAAACGTCAGTACTTTCCCATCCTCACTCTCCCTTAAAAATGTCTAAAAATCATAAATGAAATGTAATAAAAATGAAATTGGATTCTGTTAATATTGTTACATATTCGGAATCTCTGTTAAAGGTAGGAATCCGAAAAAGATTTTCACAAAATTTCGTTTTTCAAAGGGATGCGATTCTGCCCTATACCTATTGGTTCAGCTGAATCAATTTGAAATGATTTAATAAAGAGAACACATTTAGTTACATTATATGGCCATAGTTATAGATCGTTACGCTCTTGAAGACAAATCAGGTGCTTTATCATGCTACTTGCCAATTCCAGGAAGATTATTGATACTCAAGCAGACTGTTCTGAGACTTACTGAACTCCGTATATTAAAAGACTACGTTTCACGCACACACATTGAAAATGCACACATACACATGAATACACACACAATGAAAGACAGCCAAAATTCAACATTGTAAAAAGCCCCCCAAAAAACTGTTGTGGCAGAAGTCAACATCTCTGAGATTGAAACAAGACACTTATTGAAAGTGAAACAAGACACTTATTTACGGCCGTAAATAGACTACACCCAGCAGCACATAAAGGAAAACCTATGTAGGTTAGGTGTGACGAAGAAGTCGAACCATTTCTCCTGCGAAACAATACTGATGTAAGAAGGTCGAACCTTATCTTTATAACAAACACTAACCAAAACCTGCAATATATGCCCTTTAATATATTAAGTTTGTTTTTAATGTTCTAAAATGCTATTTACCTAATTTCTAAATTAATTCAATTCTTCGATCTTTCTGGGCAAATATATCTATCATATTTTCATAGAAATCTTCTTTTTTCATCAATTGTTATAATAAATCATTTTCAATTGACATTAGTGCTAACCCAGACAGTCTTCTTTCTCCTGTCGCGTTTCTTTGGTATGTTTTGATTCTACTTAATGCAGAAAAGGATCGCTCTACAGAAGCAGTGGTAGACGGAATTGTCAAAATCAACTTGCACAGATTGAAGAGTTCTGGTATAGCTTCAACAAGGTCACTGCTGTAAATGTAACTCATTAAATGACTTACACTTCGCTTTTTAAAATCTTTTATTGAATACATCACATTGAGCTCACTTTGTAATCGTATTACATCAAAAAATCTGCCATAAGTGATTTTTAAAGAATCTATAGAGTCCACAGGAAATTGTTTGCAATACTCATCTACTTTGTTGGAATTCAAAAGTTCATGAATTTAAACTCTTCTAAGGATGAATATCGTGCTTTTATTTGGTCAACTATTGTACTGATAATTTTGTTATAAAGCATTCTATAATATCGTTGGGGCTCAATAGATATATTTTTGGATCTCTGAATTCCGATTCCTGCATCGATTCCATATTTTTCCCCTAATATATCATAAAAGATTGAAAAACTATCAAGTTTTGAAAAAGGCTACTTTGAAAAAGGCTACTTTGAAAAAGGCTACTTTGAAAAAGAACACACGTAAATTGTCTGAGTAAATTTTAAGTCAATTTCAGCAAAACGGAAAAAATAACGTTATTAAAATTTATTTAAGATTAATTAGCTACTTTTGAAATAAGAAATATGATATAGATAGTATTTTTTTTCAGAACACTCCAAAAATATAATAGTGAAAACAGATGCTTTGGATAAAAAAAAAGATTCAAACTTACCGCCAGGTTGTTCCGACATTTCGTCTGGCTAACTCAGGAATTATGGGATTGCTATGGTTCGGGTCAGAAAGTGGAACGAGGTTAGCAACAATTGTACACAAACAGAGAGAGAGGGGGGGTGTCATGTGGTCTTCTCAAAGCAGAGGAACGAGTCACTGAGAGAGGGGGAAGGGGAGACAGAATATTTTGAAAACACCTGGATGGAGTTTCTTTGAAACAAAAGAAACCTTTTTTATCGAATTTTCCGATGATATGGATATGAGATCACAGAGCATCAGATTTTTGTGTTATCAACATTTCTACTATAATGGAAAAAGTTGCTTATTATTTAGATACGTAACAATTACTAAAAGTACTAAAAGAAAACAATTATTAATGGGTTAACCGTCTGGAAATATTTTTATGTTCTAAGAAATTTCCTATAATTTCGATTTCTCAAGTTTCTTGGATTTTCTAAACTCCAATTTCTCGCAAATTTAAATATTCATGGCATTCACTGCGGAGTTTTCCATTCTCATTTGCAAAGCCCCTCATTTTCTCTTTAACGTTTTCATTCGCTATTTGGAAAACCGACAGTTTATTCTATTAATGTATACGTAATCTTTTATTTATTGGATGAAAAATTTGAAAATACTCGCATCATTTTTGAACGCGAGATAGCTGTGAGAAGAGCCTAGAAAGTTGGGTAATTACCATTAGAAGACGAGGAGAAAAAAAGTTACTGACAAGTGCTCGGAACTTGCACCTAATTTACAGTTTTCAAACAGTATGTACCACTAAGCCAAAATATACACAAACAAGTTGCACAAGCGACTTCAACAGCGACGCAATCGCGCACACATATAGATACACATACACACAAATGAAAGACAATGAATGGGTGTGTGTGTGTGTGTGTGTGTGTGTGTGTGTGTGTGTGTGTGTGTGCTGTTCACGGACAAAACTTTGTGCTGCATTACTTTTACGAAGTTTTGTCAGTGAACAAATCACGGTTTCAAAGCGAAAAAAATCTTTTGACACAAATGAAATTTTAAAGTTGAAGTGAAACTGGTACTACTTAAATACACGTGTTACGTACAAAACACTTTAAATGAACGTTGTCTGGACGTGTATTGACACCCTAACCCTAACCCTAACTAACCCTAAAACTAACCCTCCCCTTTATATTGTTACGTAGATGCATCAGGACTTCTGTATTTAAGTAGTGCCGTGAAACTAACGGTTTCTGTATGTTCTTGAATGGTTTACAAACATCTATGCTGAAATTGTTTTTGTTTCAGCACACGATCTCAGATCAAGTCACTTGCTATGCAAATATATATCCGTAATATTTTTAAATTACTGTGGATAAATGCCAGCAATGACCGTCTCAGGTTCTCCAGTATTTTAATTTCTAAACAGAAACAATTTGACGCAGGGAGTGAGGCTGCAAAAAATACATAATTTTTCAAATTTTCTTTTTTTATACCATACATATTTTTATCGGGAAAGAATATTGAAAACCATCAATACATGCGAGAGTGGTAAACAAACAAGGAGGACTGTATTTGAATATGCTAGAAACAACAGCCAAATCGACCTTAAATCACTTTTTCCTCTAAAAATATTCACAATTAAAAAAAAAATTAACGAAAACGCTCTTTCCATGGTTTTGAAGGGCAAAAAAAAAAAAAGGCCAACATAGTTCCGGAGTAGGATGATGAGGGCGGGGGTGTAAAAAAAGAGTTTACAAAACTTTTTTCATGCAAAGATGACCCTCATCCCATCATTTCTAACAGAAAAATGAGGAAAATCCCTGAAAAATTTTCCCCACAACTTTCTTTATAATCGCAATCTATGCCGTTAAGAGTCTGTCTACTCTATGTGCTGCTTCTTTTAGTTTTCGTATTTTTCCAGTGGTGTTCTCTGTCTTTTATTTTAACTTCATCCCACAGAGGTAGATGGTCTCCATTTTTCCATACATGAGCAGCTATACCCGATTTTTCAATATCTCTTCGTGTCACAGCTTTGCGATATTTGTCTACCCTTAGGTATAATAAAAAAAATATTCAGACAAATACATAACAAAAACACCAGGACTTACAAATATATATAGCATACAGAAAATTGCACTACTGGGCACTGCACACATCCTACGCAAAACACTTTCAATACAGTAACCATAAGAGCACCACAGCAAACCACAGCACATACCCAAGGCACACAGAGCTGCGCTCGGTAGTGAAGTGAAAGCACGTTATGAAAATAAAACTACTGAACAATAATGATAATAATAATAATAATAATAATAATGATAATAATAATAATAATAATAATAATAATAATAATAGTAATAATAATAATAACATCGAAAATGCCTTAGGAATAAGAACCCAGGTTAGAAATTTCCCCAAGACACCTAATGAAGGCTGAAGGGTATATCAACCGAAACGTGTTAACAACAAACAAAATGAGAACAAATATCCATAATATATTGAAAGTTGTGCTCATCGATGCACACTAATGTACAAAACACACACACACACATATTTATATATATGTATGTATATATGTATGTATGTATATATATATATATATATATATATATATATATATATATATATATATATATATATATATATATATATATATATATAATCAGGGATTAGACAAAATAATTGAAACTCCTAGCATCATAACATCATAATTTTGAAATATCTATAAAACCGTCAAAAGTTTGTTTGCTTTTATGTTGTTTGATTTATCATTACAGTTGCTTAATATGTTTTGCTAAAATTGCTGTGTCTTTTCAGATATCATCAGAAAAAGGAAATTTAAATTAATTAAAATGACAGATCTATCGGACTTTCAAATAGGTCAAATTGTTGGTGCTCGTATGGCAGGCACTAGCGTAACGAAAACAGCCGAAATGTTTGGTGTATCAAGAAGTACTGCCTCGAAAGTAATGAAAGCCTTTGAGGAAGAGAGAAAACCTCCTCGTCAAAACAAAACTCCGGAAGAAAACCAAAACTTTCAGATAGAGACCGTCGGACTCTTACACGAATTGTTAGAAAGGATCACAAAAGTACAGCTCCCAAAATTACTGCAGAAAACCCAGTTTCCACAAAAACTGTACTCCGAAAGCTGCACAAAGCCGGATTTCACAGGAGGGCTGCGATCAGAAAACCACTACTTTCAAAACTAAACATTGCAAAGCGTTTAGATTGGAGTAAAAGCCTACAGAATTGGTCCCTAGAGCAGTGGAAGAATGTTATTTTCTCAGACGAGTCATCGTTCATCGTTTACCTTATTTCCAGTCGAGTATACGTGTGGAGACAGCCAAAAGATGTATTTGACCCTGACTGCCTTCTTCTAACTGTTAAACATGGAGGAAGATCTGGGGGCTGTATCTTGGAAATCCTCTGGCCCAATTGTTTCCCTTCATGCAGAATTAATAGTCAAGACTGTTTAAACATTTTATTTGATCAAATTCATCCTATGGTTACGGAACTTTTTCCAGGGGGAAACGAAATCTTTCAGGATGATAATGCACCAATTCACACAGCTGAAGTTGTTACTGAATGGCACGAGGCACATTCTAGTGAAGTTGAACATCTTCACTAGAAGATGTTCTGATTATCTGGCCACCACAGTCCCCAGATCTCAATATTATTGAACGTTTATGGTGCATTTTAGAAAAGCAAGGAGTCGATATCCTCCACCATCACCACTGCAAGAACTGGAGACTGTTTTACCTGAAGAACAGACAAAAATTCCTTTGGAAACAATTCCAACTTTGTACGAGTCCATACCTCGTAGATTTCCAGTTGTGATTACTCCATATAATAAGAAATTTGTTTGAAATTTTAAGGTGTTTCCATTATTTTTTCCAACCCGTGTATATGCGCAAGCGTAGCTATTTGGTGGGAGCTTGCTTCTAACTACATGGTTGCGGGTTCTGTCTCACTGCGTGGCACTTTGAGAAAGTGTCTCTTCTGTAGCCATCTTCTATAGCCGATCAAAGTCTTGTAGGTGGATTTGGTAGACGAAACAGAGAGAAGTCCGTTGTATGTATACGTGTGTGAATGTCTTTGTGCTTGTGTTTGTCCTCAACCCACCAGTGCTTGACAAGCGGTTCTGGTTTATTTAATTCCAACAACGAGCTTTTGTGTCTTTGTTTACAATTTTGAACGATTTCAGGGTGCCTGTTAATGATTTTTTCATTGCAAAGTAAAATACATAGTGTCTCATCTAAGCGGAGATTGCATGATTTTTAATATCCATTGTACGGCTACGCATTCCGTACCACTGACCATGTCATGTTTTAGTGTGTCTTTGTTTCTTTGAAGCTCCAGATCAGGTCTACGACTGATGTGTTGTGTCTTCTGCAGATGCCCGTAAATGATCTATTGTGATTGTGTCAACGATGGTTGAAATACAGTTCTATATTTAAGAGATGAGGTTTTATGTACATTATGTACAGTATTTACAATTGACGGATATTTGCCCTCATCTTGTTTGTTGTTAACAAAACGTTTCAGCTGATATGCCCTCCAGCCTTCATCAGGTGTCTTGGGGAAATTTTGAACCTGGGTTCTCATTCCAAAGGTTTTTTTCGATATTATTATTATTATTATTATTATTATTATTATTATTATTATTATTATTATTATTATTATTATTATTCAGGTCGCTGCCTGGAATCGAACTCATATCTGCACTCGGTCTGCTTAGGAAGTTGTTGTGTCCTAGCATATGTGCTGCTTCTTTTAGTTTTCGTATTTTTCCAGTGGTGTTCTCTGTCTTTTATTTTAACTTCATCCCACAGAGGTAGATGGTCTCCATTTTTCCATACATGAGCAGCTATACCCGATTTTTCAATATCTCTTCGTGTCACAGCTTTGCGATGTTTGTCTACCCTTATTTTGAGGGGGCGACATGTTTTGCCTTTGTATAACCTACCAAAGCTGCATGGCATGAACTAAGGTGGAAAGTGAGAGAGGTACTAGAAAAAGCGAAACTTCCCAAACCAAACATCACTAAGGAAGAAACGTTCGCTATCAAAAGACTACAGAGTGACAATCATAATACTTCCAGCAGACAAGGGAAATACTACAGTGGTAATGAACAAGTCTGACTACTCGGAAAAACTGGCAAGTCTTATAAGTGATGGTTGCTACAGCAAAGTAAAGAAAGACCCTACTTTGAAAACAGAGAGGAAGTTGTCACAGATCTTGATCAAGAACAAGGATCACTTTACACCAATGAAGTACAGACAACTGACTCAACACTACAGTAAACTACCACACGTGTACGGTCTTCCTAAAATTCACAACGATAGTATTCCATTAAGACCTATAGTGAGCTGTAGAGGTTCAGCATGTCATCCACTGAACGCTTCCTTGTGGATATAATCAGTCCATTAGCAGGAAAGTCAACATCGTACGTGAAGAATTCCACCCACTTCACAGAATCGATCAAGGATACCCCCATTGAATCCAACCAGATAGTGAGTCTAGATGTGATAAGTCATTTCACTAACTGGTGAAGCACTATCGGTGATTCAAGAAAAACTAGTGACAGCACCCATCTAAAAGAACGCACTAATATATCAGTATGGACACCGATATATATCGACAAGAAGAGGGTTTAGCTATGGGTTTGCCATTATCACCGATGATAGCCAATATATACATGGAATACTTTGAGAATTTGAAAAAATGGAAACCACCTCCCCCTGTGGGATGAAGTTAAAATAATAGAGAACACCACTGTAAAATACGAAAACTAAAAGAAGCAGCACATATGCTAGGACACAACAACCTCCTAAGCAGACCGAGTGCAGATATGAGTAGCATATGAGAACCGGTATTAAGGAAGGATAGGAAATTATTAGATTTATAAGCCCTATAATTCACTCCATAATTGCCCACGGGCATATGGCGTTGTGGTTAAGAGCGCGTGCTACTAACCCCAAGATTTAATCCCCGAGATTTAATCCCCAAGATTTAATCCCCAAGATTTAATCCCCAAGATTTAATCCCCAAGATTCCGAGTTCGATTCCAGACAGTGACCTGAATAATAATAATAATAATAATAATAATAATAATAATAATAATAATAATAATAATAATAATAATAATAATAATAATAACAACAACAACAACAGCAACAACATCGAAAGAAAACACCTTAGGAATGAGAACCCAGGTTCGAAATTTCCCGAAGACACCTGATGAAGGCTGGAGGGTATATCAGCCGAAACGTTGTGTTAACAACAAATAAGACGAGGACAAATATACGTCAATTGTAAATAATGTAAATGATGGTTGAAATGGTGAGATGCTTCATCTGTACATGCACAGACATTTGTGCTTATTCTGACGGCACATTTATATATAATGTTCTTACGGAGACACTTGTTTTCACGAGAAATGTGGTCTCGTCTCTAAAATTACTATTTTCAAATAGGTTATTACTAGTTTTATTCATGTTTTTAAATTTCCTTCATAGTGACACTGCCATGGTTATTATCGTTGTGGCTGCTACATTCGTTGCTCCCATTGTTGTTATCTCCAGCGTGATTATCGTTAAAGTTTACAACATTCTCATCTTTATTCACTTGATTTATACTAACGTCGATATCATTACTTATATTAGAATTATTTGAACTATTTTAATAATCCTTACACTATTATTGTTATCTTTATTAGTGGGTCTTTTGGTAGCTACTTTCACTTAATTTATAGTATTTGTAAGTTTTTGGTTCAAATTTCAATTAAGTCAATGGGTATGGTATTCCAGGTCATGTAATGTTGCGTAAGTCAGCCTCAGCATATGCCTATAAAAAATTTATTCGGTGTAATTTAAGTTTTATTGTTCGTGATAATCATGACATGGGAATGTGTTATTTATAATATCGCTTTTACTCTTTTACTTGTTTCAGTCATTTGACTGTGGCCATACTGGAGCACTGCCTTTAGTCAAACAAATCGACCCCAGGACTTATTCTTTGTAAGCCTAGTACTTATTCTATCGATCTCTTTTGCCGAACCGCTAAGTTAAATATATTTAACATTAAGCAATGAACAGCTGATAGTGTTGTGTTGAAACAGTTGTAGTGAAATACAATAAACCATGTTCAATCCATCTAACTATTTCTGTTATATTTATGGATATTTATCGATTTCCACATGTATGTATGTGTGTATATGGATGAATGTAAGTGTATATGTATGATATATATGTATAATGTGTGTGTGTATGTGTATATGTACGCGGGTGTCTCTGCGTGTGTGTGCACGTGGGCATGTATTACTAGATGATAGCATCAGTAAATGCTTAAGTTGAAGAACATTTTGCATATTTTTGTTGTACTGATTACATACTAAATTTGTAGAAAGTATGTACTTTTCTTTGGGCATTCAGTAAAATAACCTTGTGCTACTTAATTACTGGTGCAGTTGCGAATTATCTTCAAAGTAGTGAAGACTCTGAAATAGGTATTCGTACATATTTTCTTTCTCATCGATTTTGAAAGTTATGCTCATATCCGTGGAAAAGCTAGCCCCTTTATCAGTACATATTATTTGTTTTGTTGTGTGTGTTTTTTGTCCTAAACGCATACATTAGGAATATGGTTAAATGTAACGAATATTTTGGTGTAAATATTGCTTCAATCTTCTCTGTACAGGTATATATAAATGTATTTACAATGGGACAAAAGTTTTCCCGATCGTTATAAGTGATCAGCAGAAAAACAAGTCAGATAAAAGAAATGCGCACACACACACACACACACAGACACACACACACACACACACACACACACACACACACACACACACACACACACACACACAAGATACAGCTTGTGTAAAATGAAGTAAAGCTAGGGTGGCTTGCATGAATGAATATGCAGTCACGAAACACATTCTGTGTGAAGTGAAGCGGGGAAAAAAACAATGAAATCAATTGTGTCATAACAATGCTGAATTAAACAAAGCTTGAATTTATCTTATGAGGAGGGTATTTATTCATAGAGGAGCGTTCATTTTGCAGATAATCTTCATTGGTTTCATTTGTAGAAGAATTGCTTCAAATACTATATACGCTTTAGGTGTTGTGTATACACTGATACGTTATTATATATAGGTACATAAATAAGATACCTGGAAGAAGACTTGCTGTTTCGTTGTTGAACGATGATTTCAAGAATGACTTTTATTTCCCTTGTGGCGTTTCTGCTTTTTGCAGGTACGTTGAATTTTATCTAATTTCCAAGTTTCTACACACACACACACACACACACATACGCGCACACACACACACACACACACACACACACACACACACACACACACACACAAATAAGCACAGACATATGTTCGCATGTGTGTGTGTTAGTATGTGCATATATATATATATATATATATATATATATATATATATATATATATATATATATATATATATTATTTTGTTTAAAAGAGTTCCAACACTGTCTGTTTTTTATGTTTTATTTATATTCCTGCAGAACCAATGTGGGGTATAGAATATGAAATATACAATATATAATATAATATACAATATATAATATAAAATAAAATAAAATAAAAATGGATGGCACCATGAAATAAAGTATTGAATGTAGATGAAATATTGAGTGTTCAATATAAAGGATCAAATATATAAATATAAATATATAAAGGTGACTCGAGTTTCAGGGCTATTTCCCTTCGTCATGGCCGGTATGACAGACTTTAACAGACAGTCTGTTAAAGTTTGTCATACCGGCCATGACGAAGGGAAATAGCCCTGAAACTCGAGTCGCCTTTATATACTTATATTTATATATTTGATCCTTTATATTGAACACTCAATATTTCATCTACATTCAATACTTTATTTCATGGTGCCATCCATTTTTATTTTATATTATATATTGTATATTATATTATATATTGTATATTCCATATTCTATACCCCACATTGGTCTTGCAGGAATATAAATAAAACATAAAAAACAGACAGTGTTGGAACTCTTTTAAACAAATAATATATTCCTCTATACATAATCATACAAAAAAAAACCCCTTTTTTGTATTTATTTTTACTCGCATATATAAATATATATATATATATTCCGTGTTTTTCTCCTTGTTTTTCTCCTTATTCTTTCTGTTGAAGAGCGTAGCTCGAAACGTTAAAGACTTTCTCTATTCCCAAGCGTTAAACTAATACATCCTTTTGTTGTTTACACCACCTGTCCTCGTCTGTTGTTTTTTTTCGTATATATATATATATATATATATATATATATATATATATATATATATATATATATATATATATACATATATACATATATATGTATATATTCAAATATGTGCATGTCAGTATATATGTATACACACACACACACACACACACACACACACATATATATATATATATATATATATATATATATATATACCCACACATATATATATACAGTGAGAAAGTCACACAGAGACATACACATTCATATGCACACACTCAGGCTAACAAATCTGCATTCACCACTCCGCTTCTTGAATAATTATCCGCATGACCGTTTAGCTGATGCCTGATGCAATTTTTGTAGTAAACTCTAAGATATCTCGCTGTTGTATTTTGAACAGAATATGATTGGTAAGAAGCGGTGTTAGTCAAAAGTATTATGTAAGAAACCTTTCCACAGAAGGCTTCTTGGGCATTTTTTTTTTTTTACATATTTGTCCTTATTGGAGAATTTGTCTTGTAGTTTTGATTGGAAGGACATCGCTAATATAATTTTGCAGTATTGTATTTAGTTAATATGCAAGATTGAATGCAAATTATATAATTTACTTTTCGGTTCATAGTAATTCTTGGGTAGGGAAACACTTTAGACTATTCTATTATATATTTCATTGTCTGTAGAATCGGGTATAATAGAATATGTAAATTTGAAATTTATGTTTTCCGAGTTGTCAGACATTTTTTAGGTTTAATTATATTTTCATCAGAGAATGATAGAAATTGAAGTGATCATAATATATGCCTTGAAAGTAGAGGTTTTAAACTTAGACCTAAACGAGCTAAGCTTATGTTAAGTATTTAGCTGGTTTTCAGGTTAATTGTTGGATTAAGCCTCATGTATCACAAGACTTAAGAAACATTGATTTAATGATATATACACACACACACACACACACACACACACACACACAACACACACAACACACACACACACACATACAGGGTTGGTCAAAACTCACCTGTCAGTACATCAAAACCATTTAATTTTAAGATATATTTATGTTTAACAACTAAATGAATTTAATAAAAGAATCTAAATATGAAACATCATGAAAATTGTTCAAGCTGAAGTCCTTCTTGATCGACACATTTTTCTATTCGAGTCAATACAGAATTACAGATAGTACTTATGGAATTTTGATTTACCGTCGGGTAACTTTTGGCCAACCCAATATATATATATATCACAGGCGTAGCTGTGTAGTAAGGAACTTGCTTCACAGCTACATGGTTCAAGGCTCAGTGCCAATGCGTGGCACCTTTGGCAAGTGCCTTCTACTATAGGCTTGAGCCAGGCCGACCAAACCGTTGTGAGACGATTTGGTAGGCGGAACCTAAAAGAAGGCAGTCGTGTGTATGTGTGTGTGTGCGTGTGTGTGCGTGTGTATGTGTGTGTGCGCGCGCACAGGTGTGTATGTGCGTGACTTTCTGTATTCCCGAGCGTTAAACTAATACATCCTTTTGTTGTTTAAACCACCTGTCCTCGTCTGTTGTTTTTTTTTCGTAAATTCTCCCATATATATATATATATATATATATATATATACCGGAGTAAGCACATAAATGTTCAACAAGGTGGAAAAAAGAGTACTCAAATACCAGAGGCAGAATAATATGCTTTATTTAAAAGCAGCAGCAATATAGCAAAAAAAACTGTTGCTCGCAGTTTCACGTTCCCGTTCATCGGACAGTTTTGTTAGATTTTCTAACAAAACTGTCCGATGAACGGGACCGTGAAACTCCGAGTAACTGTTTTTGTTATATTTCTGCTGTTTTTAAATAAGTATATATATATATATATATATATATATATATATATATATATATATCATCATAAATATAAGGGATTAGCAATCGAGTTGCTTCTCCAACATACTGAAAATTTAGAAATAGCAGTCAAAGAACTACTGATTCCAAACTACAAATTTTTCTCTAAAACGGATGGCGATATTTATGGCACACATAGAACAAAAAACCGGAGGGAAAAGCACAAACAAAACAAGCCTTTAGTTAATTGGGTACGAATCGTTTCATGGTTAAGTGAATGAAAATTTCACTATTCCAATCCTCAGCCCAAATATTCTGATAAATTTGAAAGTGTCTCTAAAAAAATTCACGGTAATCCTTGGCCATGCGACACCAAAAATCAACGATAAGAAAGGCACTTACGAATTCATCGGCCAGCGAGTTCAAGCATCCCACCCCAAAGAAATCCATTCCATGTGCGTCACAAATAGTCCCGTATGAAAAGAAGTCCCGTGTGGAGGGATTACGGTTTAACCATCTAACTTAGAGATATCAAATATAAAATATACAAGAAATGAGGGCAGGGAATCGTCAATTAATAATAGAATTAATAATTAACAATTTTGCCAAGGATTGGGCTGAGGATTGGAATAGTGAAATTTTCATTCACTTAACCATGAAACGATTCGTACCCAATTAACTAAAGGCTTGTTTTGTTTGTGCTTTTCCCTCCGGTTTTTTGTTCTATGTGTGCCATAAATATCGCCATCCGTTTTAGAGAAAAATTTGTAGTTTGGAATCAGTAGTTCTTTGACTGCTATTTCTAAATTTTCAGTATGTTGGAGAAGCAACTCAATTGCTAATCCCTTATATTTATGATGATAAATGGTCTTACCGATAAAGGTTTTTTTCATACTGAACTACTTGGCAAAATTGTTAATTATTAATTCTATTATTAATTGACGATTCCCTGCCCTCATTTCTTGTATATATATATATATATATATATATATATATATATATATATATATATATATATATATATATATATATATATATATATATATATATATATATATATCGCAGTACGAGTAATGTGTTGTACGAGCCGAGGCTCGTGCAAATTTTTGCCTTGAAGTACGAGTGGAAATCCGCAATACGAGCGAGGGTTTCATACAAGCGATCGGTGGTCGGCGCTAAGCTTGCTCACGCTCTCTCAAAAAGCGCAGCCTGCGCTCGCTTAGTTCACGTATTTATCTCGTTGTGGCAGCATCCCTATTGTGTTTTTCCCAAACGTTTTATTCTGGTTTTGTGCGTTTTATAACAATTAGATGTGTTATAATAATCTTATAAATAGTTGTGTTAGCCAAAGTGTCCTAAAAAGGTTAGTGCAAAGGACAGTGCTGAGAATCATTGATAAACATGGGAGAGGAGTGCGTGTAGTGGACATAGCACGCCAATACGACCGAAGCACGCCGACGATCTGCACTGAAGAAAAAGGACGAAATCAAGGCCGTTACACCAGCAATGAGCGTCTCTAGGATGGTAGAGTTCAAAAGAGACGACGTTGTAGGAGAGACGCTAGGGCTCGATGAGAAGCAGCAATCCAACCTGTTTCGGAACACATTCAGGACGGGGTATTTGGATAATTACCGAAGATCCCTGACTTGGCAGTATTTCAGGAATGCGTTACCTGTTCACGAGAAATTGTCCAGGCACGGGATTTCAGTGCCACTCGAATGTCCAAGATGTGGACAGGATAAGGAAACTATTCTGCACGCTCTTGTACAGTGCACCCAGCTTTCGAAGATGACAATTTACGTAGAAAACGTGTTGTCACACCTGGGAAGAATACAGCTGTCGGCTGAGTCTGTGATTAAGAACGACCTGTCCGTGTTTTCTTTGTATCGTCTATCTGTATGTTTTGTCCCTTTCGTGTATCATCTAACTATCTGGATTTTTGCGTCCTTGTCCCATTTTGTATTTTATATATATATATATATATATATATATATATATATATATATATATATATATATATATATATATATATATATATATATATATGTGTGTGTGTGTGTGTGTGTATGTATATATATATATATATATATATATATATATATATATATATATATATATATATATATATATATATATATATATATATATATATATATATTTAATAATTTTCCCAGAGGATGTAGCAACCGTTACCAATATAGCATAAGAACTTACCTTAGGAAATCATTAACTAGATTCCTTAAGGGTCGTTCTCACAGTTGATATTTATATTATAAGGTTTTTAAACTTTTAAATTTTCATATTCAAAAGAGACAGAGACTTCAAATTCGATATATCGATTTATTCACCACTCTATGTTAACATTTCTGTGCCAAACTTATCCAGTGACTGGTCCATTGGATTTAGACATTTGGCACTTCTTCAGGAGTGGTTACCTGTCGAACAAAACACGAAAAAACACATACATAACTATTATTAGGTCTTTAGGATCTCGTTAGCTTTCGTCTTTGTTATTATAGGGGAGATAACTCCTTAATTTTCTATTTTTATTGCTCTCCTGTGGATTTCCACTAGATAAATTAATTATTTTGTTTATTTCTCTTTACTATACTATATTACCCGTATACATATGCATACATACACTTTGCCCGTATACCTATCCATATATACATATATATATATATATATATATATATATATATATATATATATATATATATATATATATATATATATGTATATATATATATGTATATATATATGTATATATATATATATATATATATATATATATATATATATATATATATATATATATATATGTATATAAGGACCTATGTACACATACATGTAAGTATGTATGTATGTATGTATCAATGTAATGGATAATAAAGTGTGCCTTGAACCTATAGGCCCTTTAAATTGTAGCTTATCCTGATTTTCGTGAGGCTGAAGCAATTAAAAACAGAAAACTCCCTCGCTGAATGGGACGCCAGTCCATTACTGATTTAACCTTCTCGGTAACGCAGTTACTCATTTTAGTTGAGTGAACGGATCTATATAAAATGAAGTGCCTTGCTTAAGGACACAACGTGTTTCTTAGGCTGAGAATAGAAATTATTACTGCTAACACTGTGGAAGCTATTTATTGTAATCACTTTCGGATTATAACATGTTGATAAAAGTAATATGCTAATAACACTAAGCGGGGGATATAAGAGTTCTGGACCTTTGATTCTAATAAGTGGATAGCTTTTTATTCGTTTGAACTAAAGGATTTAGGTCATACTTATTTTGGGTAACAATATCCGTTTGATAACATTATCAGTGATTATAATATAAAGCTTTGATTTACATGTATATTCAAAAATGTGTATATATTCCAATACTGTCAATCACATCAACCAACTTAACACACCAGTATCTTATCTGCCAGCACCAATATATAATTCTGCTAGCATCGTCTCAATTACTGCTATCATCCCCACGATGGTCATCACTATCTCCATTATCACCACCACAGCAATTACCTTCCACTGCACTTGGTTCGCTTGATTTTCATATATATCCATAAGTATATTAGAAAGTCGTGAATTTTTAGGAATCTATTAAAACATTTTGATAGCTTTAATTTTGATAAGCGGATAACTTTCAATTCATTATACATGCTGTATGTGGACCCTTATATATTGATAACAATAACCATTTGATTGCACGTTCAGTGAGTATAAGAAGCGACTTCTACAGTATTATGAAAATCTTTTGTAAAATTAGAATGTCTTATCATTGACTGCAGAAAAAATGGGAATGAATTGGGGTGACCATATACGTGCAATTCTTCATACGAACAAACTGAATAGCGAACAGTTTCTCGAAGAAAATTATACTTGCATAACGAGCTAAATTTTGATCAATGAGCAACGAGCAGGTTAGGCACGCATATAAGCTACTAGGAACTCATTCACTTAGCAAGCTGAAATTTGAACCACTAGCTATGACTAAACTACACATGCATATAAGTGCTTGGAGAGTGTGTACAAACTGTTCGTTAACGTCTATGTATGTATTTGCTGTAGCTTCAAATTTACATATTTTATAAAGAAAATAATATTTCTCATATATTTTGATTAAAGCGTAATATGAATCCACTGAAGTAAAACAAAGGAAAAACGCACGCACGCAATCACAGAAGCATAGATGTACATATACGTATATATTCATGTATTTTATTTTGATGGGCGGACAAATAAAACACCTTGATTGAACACATCTTTTATACCGGTGTTCTTGGTATGGCTACCTCTACTTTTACATTCGTAGTGTACCTCAGGTGTTCCTATATAATAAGTTCATTTCAGAGAGGTATGGCTACCATTTCTAGCAAGTCAAGCAGTTAAGATGAGGCTTCTTGATTTAGTTCATCAATATGAGTTTGAAACTACTGTAGGAAATGCAAAAGTTCATTCTCTATAAATGGGAAGTTGAATATAGCATTCTTAGTTTTGTTGACATTACTATAAGAATGAGGTCAGAATTAACAGTGAATCTGACGAAATCTAGGATGTTAAAATCAAACAGTAATTAATACTAGGACATGTAATTACGGGGGTGTTCATTAAAGATTTCCCCTGATCCACTTCCAGCTATTGCAGGAAATGGAACTTGTACAGATATAATTATACATGTCTCTACATGTCACATTTTTAAATTGCAGCTTTCCACTAGTATTCGTTTGTCTGTTATGGCTACTGAAGTGGACTAAGGTGTTATAATGGGGGCAGTTGTATGCAGATCAGTGATTATGTTCTTATACTTGAAAGGTCGTACACCAAAAGAGACTTTCGATGAGATGAAAGAAGTTTATGGTGACGATGCACCATCATACGACGTAGTCTAGCACTAGCATCACCAGTTCAAACGTGGTCGGACATTGGTGGAAACTGTTCCTATTCCTGGACGACACATTCCGCCATTGATGACGACACCATCCATAAAGTGGAAGCTGCCATTTTGGAGGACCGCTACATAACTATTCGGCAACTAGCCCAAGAAGTAAAGATAAGTGTAGGATCCGTGGAAAAATCATTCATGACCATTTGTACATGCGGAAATTGACTTCACGATGGATTCCCCGGATGCTCACAGTTTTCCAGAACCAGGAACGAGTCAATTGCTTCCAGGCTCTTTTGGCAATGTGCCAAGAAAACGAGGAGGACTTTTGCGGCAGACTTATCACACAGGGTGAAACATGATCCTGAGACTAAAGTCCATGCGAAGTAATGGAAGCATGATAACTCATCACCTCCAAAGAAAGCTCGTGTCCAACTATCAGCAGGCAAGTTGATGCTCAGTCTTTTGGGACCAGCGTAGAGTAGTGATGATGGATTTTCTGGCAAAGGGCACCACAATATTATGCTTCTCTGCTGCAGAAATTGTAGGACGCCATGAAAGCAGAGAGGCACGGCATGCTGAGCAAAGGAGTGTGCCTCCTCCAAGACAACGCCCCAATTCGCAATGCACATACTGCCCAGATGAAAGGACACTTCTGCCACTATGAAATCCTTCCTCATCCTCCTTATTCTCCCGATTTCGCACTATCTGACTTCCACCGCTTTCCAACCACTGAGCGGAAGGCACTTTCCGGATGATGATGAACTTATTTCCGAGGTAAAATCTTAGCTCCAGATACAACCTATTGACTTTTACAGGCGAGGTTTTCACAGCTGCATAGTGATGGGAGAAGTGTGTTACCATTATTGGTGGCTATGTAGTGCAGGACTAATGATTATACCAAGTTTCATTTATCCAAGTCATTGGGAAGTGGGTCAGGGAAAAATCTTTAATGAACACTCCTCGTATATTATCTACTCCATGTACAACAAAGCATAATCATTTCAAAGTTTCATAGATGTATATCAATATCATAAAAAGAATGTACTTACATTCTTATTTAACCCTCAGTGAACTGTGAGGTTTTTGTAATATTAACATTTAAAATTAAAGCACTGAAGAATCGATGAGGCTGAAATTCCTTTAAAAATATAATGATTAAATTATGTAAAATATTCATTAAAAACTTTTATGTACAAATGTTTATTTATCCCCGCCCATATGTGTGTGTGTGTGTGTGTGTGTGTGTGTGTGTGTGTGTGTGTGTGTGTGTGTGTGTGTGTGTGTGTGTGTGTGTGTGTGTGTGTGTGTGTGCATATGCGAATAATGAGATTTGCTTGAAGCATTGCAATGGGCAAATGATATAATATTTAAAAGCACCTTTGAGCAGAAAATAAGTTAAGAAAAATATGTGAAGCGACGTCAATAAATGAAAATAAGGAGAAAAAAATGTTTTACATTACAAATGTTGCTTAATTATCTTTTAGCATTTCAGGAAATACTCCCCTTTTCAACTAGAAAAAAAGAATACAAACAAAAATTTTGAAAACATGTGTTGTTACCGGCAGTTCTAAAATGGCCTGACACTAACAACACATTTCTTCGCAATATAAGATCATTGCACAACTTGCGCAAGGAAATACAATATTTTCCTCTCCAGTTTGATTTTGATTTTCATTTTTTATTCAAACATTTATATCATATACATGTATGTGTATGTGTGTATATGTATGGATATATATATATATATATATATATATATATATATATATATATATATATATATATATATATATATATATATATATATATATATATATATATATATATATATATATATATATATATATATATATATATATATATATATATATATATATATATATATATATATATATATATATATATATATATATATATATATATATATATATGCGTGTGTATATGGATACATGCATAAATGTCACAAGTTTTTATATTCAGTATATTCATTGGTTACATATTGTTGTTAGTTGTAGGTGGCGTTAACATACTTTTGAATCAAGAAAACTTCAGAGACTGCCGAAACAGTCTAGACGATTATGCCAAGACAGATTGCCAGTAAGTATAAGCAAATATAAACATAAACAATGAAAAATAAAAACAAAATCTAATGAAAACACAGAAAATACAGAATCATACAAAAATACGCAGGAAGCTAAAAAATAAAGTACAAAAAACCGTGCAGAAACACAAAATAAACACACATGCGCACCCACATAGATTGGTGTATACTTGTTTTGTGACTAAACAATGAATGAATCCAAGCGCGATGTATAGAAATCGTGGTCAACTTGATACTGAGATCCCAATTCAAGAAACTTTGGGTTGACTGAATTAATGTCAGGATGCAACATTTAATACTATTAGTTGAGGTAACAACCCGAAGAAAAACAAACGATCTATCAAGTTATCTTAAGCACCACACTCCGGATATTTTCCCTTATATTTTGATATTTTACAACTTACACTGAAGATATATATGCTATTTACTGATAATCATGTGGACTCTAGAAGGTATAGAATCTCTGATGGGTTGAGAATACGTATTTGACAGGAAGTCATACACATTTGGTCTCCACCATCTCTCATCTATGCTACCGAGAAAACATAGCGTGCATCAGTTAACACAATCTACTAAACCATTTCAATAGGCTGTCCAAAAGAGGCAATCCAACAGATGTAAAACAACTGAAAATAAGAAACTGCTCATATCTGAATGCCAAAACTATTTCGTCATGCTGGTTTGATGAAAGTAACAAAATGGACATCAACTTCTATTGAGGTAAAAGAAATAACGAGTTCAAAAATATTGTTGAGTCTAGCCTTTATGACCACGAGAGTAGGAGTTATCGAGTGTTATTCTTAACGGACAAAATTCTGAGTACTCCTCTCCCGCCACCCCGATAAAGATCCATTATGATAGAAAAAGAGCATGACGACAGGTGATATCAAAACTGGAAGTCATAGTTTTGGACCTGCATACCGCTGCGTGTGGTTGTGCAGTCTCTCTTCGCTGTACCCCATAGCAGAAACGAAGTTAGGTGTATTCTGGTGACTAATGTGAAAGTTTCTTTAGAATTGTTAATGCTCATTAGTAGCACAAAGGACTGTCAAAAACGTTCGAAACGTTAGCTGTTCTTCAAACTAACGAGTCAATGGAGAAGCCATTACGTGGTCACTTAACTGCTTGACTAGCAACCAATTCGAATTATTATCTAAAAAGTATTGATGAGGCTAGGCCTGAGGCCAAACAACAAACTACAGCAGCAGAAATCACAAAAATAACAAATAGCCAGCTGATCAAGGCAAGTAGTTAGCCTAGTTTTTGTGGACAAGATTAAACGGAAGGAAAAACAAAGGAAGCACTCATTTGTTATGCATAGAACATGCATACTTCATTTGACAGAGGCAACAGAACAAGTCTTTTCAAGAAATCAGACCTCGTAACTATAAAACTGGTAGGGCAAGATTAGTATAGATGATTAAACCTTGTGAACTAGGCGATGGCCACACGTTTTTCAAGGAAGATCGGGAGAGAAAATCAGATCCATGGAATTAATCTAGTTTTTAAGTGTAAGCGAATGGTTTTTAAATTCCCTTGTATTTTTGCCTTTTTATCAGTATATATACACCTGCCCTGAGAAACAAGGAAGAAGAAAAGAAATTATACAGTCCTCTTCATTTTTCAATAAAGATAATAGTTGCTATTTATAAGCTTGTCCTACTGTGAATTTAGATGTCAGAGTCGGTTGTTACCACTAGTGCTACGAACGTACTACGAAGCCTCACAAAATTGAGGAACAAATAGAAATAGTTTGTTCCTTCAGAATAAGTTTGCAGCGAACCACCACAGCATTAGCTAGCTTTTTAAAATATTCAATAACTATATGAATACGTGAATACATCTCAGGTTTGACAACGGTATCTATTGATTATGGTTTTTATCCGTAAATGGGATACTGCAATATAAAGACCCTCAGGACCATGTGATGAGCAAACTGTTAGAATAAACAAACTCGTAGGTAAACATTCACTCACTACATTTCCTAGATGCATTTCAACGAAGAAAAATTGATACTGAAGAATCTTAGAAGAGGACTGTGAAGTTTGAGAAATGAGTCTATGAGATTCTTTCAATGACGAGAAATAAAAAAATTAGTTACCATTGAGATACACTGATTTCATCCAGACAATACGCAAACAGTTATGAACCACTGACACGAGACCAAATTGAAAGGTGGAATTCGTTGTTGTTTAGTCATATGTCAACATTGGTTAAGCAGATCTATGATAAAAAGTGTTCCAAATGTTTGTATTCCAGACATAATATAAATTATTGAAAGTCTAATTTTTTTAAGAATGTGGGGTGTGGTTTGTGGGATATTCGGTTGCTGTTTCTGTGTGCCTGTTATAATGAAATAATGGTATCTGATATTAATTGTTATTAATAATCTTTTACAGACGTGCTCAGAATATTCACTTCTGTACTGAAATACTCAATGGACAGATAAAAAGTCGTGGAAATCAGGAACTTAATCGCCTGAAATGCAGTGAGTATATAATTCATATAATTCAAATATCTAGTATTCGATTCTCAACTATGAAGTGAGATGGGATATCATATCTTGCTCCAAATTAGAAGCTATTGCATAACTTCCAAACTCGAATTAGCGGGAAAGTACTGACTCTAAAACTGAGACTTGATCATGCTGAGATCAACTATCAATTAATATATAAAGCAATGAACATTTAATTGTTCTCCCTGTCTCTATACACATATATGTATATATGTGTCCTTCCATCTTTACTCAACTAGGATTGCTCTATATTTCGAGTAACGCTCTCTTCATTTCTCTCTCAATTTATTCACTTTCTTTTCTTTATGCACTCTCCTCCCAACCTTAGTCGCACTTTACCCCTTTATAACCCTTCATATACTTACTGAGTCTTAACTCTCCCCCATTTAATCTCCTCTCTCTTTCTCTCCCCCTCTTGTTGCTCTCCTCTCACTATTTTCATCCTCTCTTCTCTCGGTCCCTTCTCCCCCGCCACTTGATCTTCTCTCTGTCTCAGCCTGCTCTGTCTTTCATCCACTTACTCTCTTTGTCCTGACATATCCATTTCATCTCCTTTTTGACCCTCTTCTCTCCCCTTTTACTTGCTTCCGCCTCTGTTTCAAGTTACTCCCTGCTCACTCTCCACTCATATCCTCATCATTTCTTCGCTCTCTCTCTTCCTCCCCCTCTCTCTCACTCTGCAACTACGAACAAATCATACATGCAGTGACACAACCACCACAAGGAAGAAGATAAATAGCGCAGCAAAGACATCGAGAAACTGGACGACTACTGAAGAAGATTTGTTCCTTAGAACTTGGACCATAGCCGAAAATGATTCACCCAACTAGCTTATTGCAGCAGTACTGAAAAGCAATGGGTTTATCAGATCCTTGACGCAAATAGTGTGGTGAATTCATCCGCTCATATGCACTTATTAGGTCACACTTGAACAAACTAGATACCATTTTTAAAAGTGGTGAGCCTCCAAGTGAAACGCCTGATACAGAGAAAAATACCAGTGTGGCAGCCACATGTGGAAAGCTCAATAAGGAGGGCGACAACAATAGTGCAACCATGAACGAGAATATTCATATTTAAAGAGATGTAAAAGCAGAAAGAAAAGAAAACAAAAGCTCCCAAGAGAAGCAGCCCCAGCGCCACCTCCCAAAGTAGCGAAGGAAAAGAAAGAGTGATGAAACCGAATTTAAACTTAAAACAAAAAGGAAATGTAAAATAAACAAGAAAACGGTACATGAAGCACGTATCAACTGTAAATTCTACATAAAAGGTGTCTGCTGGCATAGTGAATAACTACCGCTTTAAGCAGCCAAAACTCAAGCCAAACGTATCTTATGGCAAAATCACTCTCTACTCTAGATAGAATGAAACCATCCCCAGAGGAATCCACATCCTAATGCACACATACAGTACAGAAAAACCATCAAAAAACTGTTTGTAGATGGAGCGTGAGCAGCAAAATGTCTAAGTGTGGTATACAAAATAATGTAGCAGTTGGCCTGGTTACAAACAAAACTAAGCCACGCACACCCACACACAAGACTGCCACAAATAATAGATCCCGGATGTTCACTATTGTAGTGAAGTCGACCGTCACACTAACTCTACTGATAAGTATCAGAGGCTTCTCGCAAAACAACAGCAAAAAACAGTCCTCCATACTCTACCAACATGCCAAAGACCAGCATGGAGGCAACTTGGGTCAACTTGACATCCGCATCTTATCCAAGCACCCAAAAGACCCAACCCTAAGACAAATACGGGAGTACGTCCTTATAAATGAAACTTCCCCAATACTAAATAGGAAATATACATAGATATCATACCCCCATGCCCACATTTTACACAGGTAAAGTAGAACAGTTGATGGGCTTTTATAATAAATTTTCGACGGAGATATTTCCTTCAGCCGTGACTCAGGAGAATTTTTGAAAATTATATGTACGAGGATGTGCTGAAAAGTTCCTGGCTTTGGGTGAAAAGAAAATGCAAGAGGATCAGTAAACTATGATTTTATTCAATGTAGTTCTCTCTCAGATAAGCACACTAACTACAGCGGGCCTTCAGTTCTTTCAAGTCCTGTAGAAGAACTCAGAAAGTTGGGTTTCCAAACAGGCCTTTCGCAATACTCTTAAAGCCAGGAACCTTTCAGCATCCTCTCGTATATAGGTATTGCTATCTGGTAAGAAGCTTTCTTCGCCGACCAAAGCCTTTTGAGTGGATTTTCTATATGGAAACTGGAAGAATCCCGTCGTATATACATATTTATTTATATATACATGTGTGTGGGTGTTTGTCCCCTACCACCAACACTTGACAACCGATATTGGTGTATTTATGTCCCCGTAACTTAGCAGTTCAGCAAAAGTGTCTGATAGAATAAGTACTAAGCTTAGGAAAGTAAGTATTGAAGTCAATTCTTTCTACTAAATTTCTTCAGGGCTGTGTTTCAGCATGGTTGCAATCTAATGACTGACACAAGTAAAAGGTAAAATATATATACATATATATGTGTGTGTGTGTGTGTGTGTGTGTGTGTGTGTGTGTGTGTGTGTGTGTGTACGAGGGTAGTTGAAACGTCTATAGGCTGATCAAGATACTCTCATGGAATGTGACCAAATGAGGCTTATTTTTCTACATAGTCCCTCTTTTGGTTCACGCACTTCTTTCATTGGTGTTGCAGTGTTTGGAACCCATTAGTGAAGAAGTTTCGTCCTGTTGATCAGCAGATATGACGTTATCAGCTCTGCAACACTGGTTCCTAGTCAAGTGTTTGTTCATGCTGGGTAATAGATGATAGTTAGATGAGGACAAATCAAGAGAATAGGGAAGGTGATCAACCAGTTCAAAGTCAGTCACGCATAGCAGCCATTGAGAGTAAAGACTTGTGTGCTGGAACATAGTTCTGATGAAATAAGATCCCTTTCATCAGTTTTCGAATCGAAACGTGCGCATTTATATAATTACGAACGTAACGGCTATACTTTCAAATTATGACATTGCTTTTATTTTTTGTTATCTTTATAGAGGAGGAAGCCAAAGATTGTAAAACAAGTAACATTCAGATTTGTAGAAGTTCAAAGTTAAATTCATGCAGGTAAGATTAGATACAATATCCGAATTGTCATGCATTTCCATGTCATGTATTTCATGTAAGTTAAGATGATATTGAACTAGCTGCTCTCAAAATAACGTAACGAAGAGATCACAGTCAAAACCATTAACAATAGTTCAGCCTACGTGATTTGTTATCACAATTATATCACAATTGTTCTATAAAACACGAAAAGAATTAGTAGAAATACATTGTAAGAATGAACTAAAAATGTTGCACCTATGCGATGAGAATTCTCTTATACGCTTTTATCTGAATGTGAAAATCGAGTATCTAGTGATACGTAACCCCTACTGGATGTATTTAATGTGTGTGAATTCAAATAGTCAGATGGAAGATATGAATACGATAAAAAAAATAATATTGATACATAAGTCAGATATCATCAGTCTCAAATAGTTAGCGATACATAAACGAAAGTATTCAGAACACATAGACAAAACTATTGGGTCATCCCATAAATAACGCGCTTTTTTATGCATCTTTTATTTTTCAGAATTAAGATAAACAAAGTTCTTTTTTAATCTAAAACATACTCTCCCTCATTTTCAACAATGCTCTTCCATCTATCTGGTAGACTTGCAAGGCCTCTCTTCCAAAATTCACTTGTCTGTGACGAAACATACTCTTCCAGTACTGTTCTGACCTCGTCTACAGAATTCATATCTTTTTCCGTCCAAATGTATTTAAAGACTGCAGAATGAATGATAATCAGATGGGGCAATGTCTGATGAATATGGTGGGTAGGGCATCGTTTCCCATTAAAGCTGCTCTAACCTTTGGAATGTCATCTTCACTGTATGTGGCCGAGCATTATCCTGATGGAAGAATACTCTTGAAACTAAAGATAGTCGCTTTTCTTCTAGCACTGACTTAATCCGCTCAAGCTGCTCGCAGCAGATCTCCTTTGTTATCGTTTGGTTTGAGTTTAAAAGTTCAAAGTAGACTAAACGTTTTTTTTTTTCTCACCAAACAGATAACACCAACTTCTTTAGCCTGGGATGCCAGTGTTTCTCCTTTCCCTAATTACTGTCTTCAGCGCTTGACATTTTTATAGTGAAACCATTTCTTGTCACCAGACACTATTCGGTCTAAAAAGAAGTTTCATTCGTGAGACGTGACAGCAAAGAAGAGCAGACATTCACTCTCTGCGCGCGATTAGACACGGAAAGTTTGTGAGGAACCCGTTGACTCAATTTGCAGGTGTCGATGAATGACTGAATGAGCAAATCCAACCTTCTCTACTAGTTCCTCAACAGTTACGATGGAATTTTGTTCCACCAGAGTTTGCAAGACGTCCTCGTCGAGCTCTACAGATCTTCTAGGGCGAGGCCTAATTTCTGGAACCACCGTTGACACTGACTTACGCTTATTGTCCGATCCCCACATATGCATTAATATTCCTCACGCTTTCCGTTGCGTTGTTGCCTTTATTGAGCTCATAAAGCAAAATATGCCGAATATGCTCCTTTGTCACTTCCATTATAGCTTTGAAAAAATAACTGTTAAAATCGAACAACACTCTTCAAAATTTGCACTAAGAATAAGCACAAGGTAAAATTACTACCAATTTTTATAGCAAGTTGATGCAAGTAGTTTATCCCTCCCCCTCCGACTTCTAGTTCATGCAATTGAAAAAACCGCATTATTTATGGAATGACCCAATACTTTAGATAGGAAAGCACTATGAGATGATCTGAGACTAAACAAGAATAGTACTTACTCCTATATAAACATAACACATATTTTACCTTAGCTTACGCTATAGGACACTGTCATTTGGAAATTATATGGTTTTCGGTACCTTCCGACAATACCGCTGCCTCTAATATGCCAAGTAACATTGATGCTATCAAGGAACGTTTGGATTCATTTGGGTATAATCATGCTTTTATTGTTATCCATGCGGACATCTCACGAAACCGCCTGCAGCTATACCTAATATTGTAATTATGTAACATGAATTCATTTTTACTATTTTCTAGGGAGTTTCTCTTCGTTCTCAGTTGCTTTCCTCCTCCATGTCTCTGCCTTATTCAAAAGGAAGCACTAGTGACTTCTCTCCCTCTCTCGTTCTCTCCCTCCCGTCTCTCTCTCTCTCTCTCTCTCTCTCTCTCTCTCTCTCTCTCTCTCTCTCTCTCTCTCTCTCTCTCTCTCTCTCTCGCTCTCTCTCACTCTGGAATTTGCCAATGATACGTCCAATACAAGCCGAGTAAATAGGATATTGTGGATCTATATCAAGCATGGGCACCCCTCTCGAGAAATGGGCTATGTGAGATATGCTTCATAATGACAAAAAAGTATCGAAGTAATATTTGTTTAGGTGTGCCATTTGGAAAGCTCCATAGGCTGCATGGTTTTTCTTTGATCGCATCGTCTTCCATGCAACGTCAACGAATGTCAGCGGGCAAATGACCACCTTGCCAATTGCCCTTTATATACTCGCCGGTAGGCTCCGACAACTAGCGCCAGGTAACTGTCACAATCTGAGCTTCAACAGCCCGCATCGACTGACTGTCACGTGGCGCAGTCTACTGACTAAAGGAGGGGAAAGGCGCGCAATGAACGAGATGGTTCCCTCGGCCCAGCCGTCAAGCAGCAACGCTGTGTAAATACCAGCCAGTCTCACCTGGCGACGCTATCTCTCAGTCGGCATAGTATGGCTTTCGAACCATTTCGTGTCTTTTCGTTTCAGCCATATATAGAAGCTGGCCCTGTTGACTGCCTCCTGTATCTTCTTTATTACTTTTCTCAGTTCTGTGCCTTAAAAATGCAAATCTTCTTTTAAATAACATTACTATTTTCCTTTCAATGAAGCCTCTAGCCCCACTGCCAGGTGGTAATACTCGACAGTCCACCCCTGTTCCCCGCACTCTTCGATTAATTTTCCATACCTCCTCTCTTTCCGTTGCTCTGCATTAGAGATGTTCTCTTCCCACGGCACTGCCAGTTATAGTAAAATTCCAATTTTCCGGTCTGTATTCCATAAGATTAAGTCTGGTCTTTTTGTTGATTTTATGAGTGGACATATTAATAATCTTTCCAAATCCGCGGCCAGCTCCCAGTATCCTTTCCCTATTTCATCTGTCTCGTATACTTTTTTTGAAGGCCTAGTCTTATATCCTTTTACCTTCTTCTTGAAGTATATTCTTCAGCGTTTTTTCACTTTTAGGTTCTCACCCCTATTCTATCTCTCGATTTCCCCCTTGAGTGGTGCACTTATGACACCGAGAACTTGGTTGTGACGTCATGTATATTTGTTTAATGCTAGCCTGCAGTTTGACAGAACATATCTCACCGTCGCTTTCTGATCGCACTATTTACTGCTTCTTCCGCTTTCCATTTCTTCCCTATTCCTACCTCTGGAGGATTTTCTCGGATGTTCTGATCTTTCGAATACACCTTAGCATCATTAGCGTCCTCACCTATTTCCTGCCTCATAGTCTTCGACGATTGATGTTATCGGTAGTTTCATCACGGGCTTTCCACATAGTGCAGTTGTATTCAGCAGTTTTGGAAGACCTAGCCATTTTCTGATAAACACACTGCATCTTTGTTCTATGCATGTGCTTAGTGCCTCATTATGTTTATTTAGCAGTGCTGGAGAGTTGAGCGTTGACCTCGGTAGGGAAGTCCTGAGTCCAGTATTGACCATGATAGAGTATAGGGTATATTTGTATTTTTGAGATGATGTATCTGGTTAGCAAGTGTTGTAGATTTACTATGTTTATCGTATCTAAAAGAATGGAAGTGAGCGGCATATCGTTGCTTAAAATGTTTGGTTGATCCTATGTATATGGCTGTAGAGTTGTGTAATAGATAAAGGACAGTGCATTTGTAAATTACATTATATCTTTTGCAATGGGTTTGTAACGGGCAGATGGTTCCATCTGTAATGGGGAGACGGCAATTACAATTAGGTGAATTTTGGGGAGTGTGCTCAGTAATAGAGGAGGTAGTATCGTCAGAGGAGAGGTTATAGAAAGGGGTAGAAAATTCTATATTATTAGTATTATTACCGTTATCATTACCAACATTGCTATTATTACTATTGTTGTTATTAATTGCACTATTTGTAAGGGTGGTAGAGATTGTGGTGGTGTCCCGGGGCAGTGTCAGTAGGATGGGTTGGGTTGTGGTTGTGGTCTAATATAAGGGTATCTGTGCTGGAGTTGTGTGTGTGTTGTAGTTATGTGAGTTTTGATAGTAAAGAATGAGCTTTTGCTTATTAGAGGCTACTACAATAGATTCGAAGTTGGGTGAAGTAGAATAAGATAGTTTCAGGGTGGATCGATTAAAGGTAGAATGATATTCTTTAATATTCTTTTGATCCATCCTTGCAGATATGAATGTGTGTGTGTATGTATCTGTTTGTGGGGGGATGCGTGCGTGTGTGTGTGTGTGTGTGTGTGCGCGTGTATGTGTTTGTGTATACAATGCCTGTGTATACAATGCCAATATGTCCGCCTTTTTCTTAAGACAGCAGGATGTGAATTGAGAGAAACTGGCTGTTATTTCTGATAGATCAAGCAACAACATAGAGCTTCCCTCGCCTCGTTGACTAGTCTTTCTAGAAGTTATCTAAGGTGTGTGTAACAACAGCTCCGCTTCAAATACGTCAGTAGTAATACAATTACGGTTTTATTGACTTTGGTGTAAATCAAAACTGATCATGGCTGAAATATTTTCTCTCGCCACCGAGGAATTCAAGTATTTGAGATACAGATTTGGTCTCTATTAAAACTTCATATGGTGACCGAGTTTGCGTTGCTTGCGCTTTGAGAGATTTGAATGCGTTGATTAGGTGTAAGAAGATCGTAGTACAAAGCCTTTTATTGGTACAGTTGAAGGCGACTAGAATAGCGCGTCTTCTTTAGAGTATATTCTATGTTTTCAAGGACTCTTTTCAACCACAGCAGAGGTCGGGATTTTGAGTCTAGACACTTTTATTACTGTTTTTGATACTCTCTGTTGGATATTACGCTCGATAACTTCCTCTTCTGATTTCATACAATAATAGGATCGAAGGTTTGGCCATGGATGTAGTCATCTGGTCTGGTGCACACGCACACACACACACACACACACACACACACACATGTACGTACGTATGTATGTATGTATGTATGTATGTATGCATGTATGTATGCATGTATGTATGCATGTATGTGTATGTATGTATGTACATGTGATGGGTATCTGTGTTAATATAATTATATAGGAAAGCGGCGAATTGGCAGAAACGTTAGCACGCCGGGCGAAATGATTAACGGTATTTCGTCTGTCTTTACGTTCTGAGTTCAAATTCCGCCAAAATCGACTTTGCCTTTCATCCTTTCGGGGTCGATAAATTAAGTACCAGTTACATACTAGGTCGATCTAACCGACTGGGCCCCTCCCCAAAAATTTCGTACCTTGTGCTTAGAGTAGAAAAGAATATAATTATATAGGAATGTATAATTTAGAATTTATTTAAAGCAAAGATTCTCAACCCATTTTGGCCAAACGCCAGCTTTTGACCCTTAGAGTCACAAATGCCCTCCACCCCCTAGAAAATGTTTTATTTTAAAATATATCACTTATTTTGATATCAGTAGATATTGATTTAAAAAATATAGGACGTCGTTTTACATATGCGCTTGTACGCAATCGGGAGTACAGATGTAGAAACTGAGAAGCAATAAAAAAAAAACAAATAATAAATTGAAAGTTTGGTAATTGCATTTATTTACACTACGCAACACTTATGAAATCAACGTGTTGTCTATCGAAAAGGTTCTCTTTGGTACAAGTAAATGCTAATGAAATCATTTCAAAGCTTTCCGATTTCCCTTATCAAAGCGGCTAGAACTTGTGCAACAATCTGACATATAAGTAGTCACTCGGGAAGAGGACATTTTATGCTCAAGAAAGAAAGTGTATTTGATAGAAATTGTTGAAATACATATGTACTTCATATGAGTAGAAAATTGTGGTGGATGGTATTTACTATACTTGGATCTAGTTAGTTTGTGTCACAAAATCAGCTCTCTTTTAAAATGACGTAAAATATTCTGAAAATTTGTCATATTAAACATTCATTTCTTATTCAGGATCTAGTTTGTTTCATTCACAAAATTTGCATTTTTTAAAAGGAAGTAAAAAAATCCGAAAATTGGTTATATTGATGCAGTTTTCCACGCTTATTCCTGTGAAACCATAAACTTCTGGAGAAAGAATTTGACACACTCACAATCTTTTTTTAAATTCGTGGTTTTAAAATACGGACAGTCCGAATCTACCATTTGTTTCTCTTTATAATTTCCAAATAATTTTTTAAATGCTTCAAAATCAAAATTGCGTAAATATCTGTGCCAGAAACAGTAGTTTTTGGGAGATCTTTTATTATGACTTACTTTTATTCCATTATTCTAACATCTTCTGAAACTTACACATATACATATATAAACGCATACAGAAGCATACGAATATACACACATGCACATACATACAGAGTTAGTTTTATATACATCTTTGCGTATATATGAATATTTGCTTCTTCATAACCTCGAGAAAATTAAAATATTTCTTTTCTACAAATATACTTCAGATCGTGTAGATTCCGATTAAATTGAAATTCATAGTGAAAACCATTTGCCCCTAAAGTTTTTTTAAATTCTCACCATTAGGCTTTGTTTTATATGTATATATATATATATATATATACATATATATATATATATATATACAGGGGTTATGAGCGGTAGTGGTGTCAATTAGACCCAGAGGTTTCAGGTAATGCTGAGTAAGTGCTACGGATAGACCATAGTTAAGCTCGAGGTTCGGTGATTATGCGGTGATTATATATATATATATATATATATATATATATATATATATATATATATATATATATATATATATATATATATATATATATATATATATATATATATATATATTAGTTAAATATATTAAATGAGAATATTATATACTCAATTTATATTGAGTGCTCTATTGTATCAAAGTATTAATACTTTTATAGTGTTTATGTATTTAATACGAGCGATTATATATATATATATGTTATAATATATTATTATTAATATCAGGAAATCAATATTAGAAAAATTTTCAGAAAGATATATACGTGTGTAAAATAATTGTTGTATTAAAGATAGCTTGCTTACCAACCACATGGTTCCGGGTTCAGTCACACTACGTGGCATCTTGGGCAAGTGTCTTCTACTATAGCCTTGGGTCGACCCAAGCCTTGTGAGTGGATTTGGTAGGCGGAAACTGAAAAGAATCCCGTCGTATATATGTATATATATATATGTGTTTGTGTATGTGTTTGTCCCCCCAACATCGCTTGACAATCGATAGTGTTGTGTTTACGTCCCTGTAACTTAGCGGTTCGGCAAAAAAAACCGATAGAATAAGTACTAGGCTTCCAAAGAATAAGTCCTGGGGTCGATTTGCTCGACTAAAGGCGGTGCTCCAGCATGGCCACAGTCAAAAGACTGAAACAAGTAAAAGAGTAAAAGAGTAAAAGAGTATATATAAATATATGTAAATATGTATAAGTATAAATATATAATAATAAATATGACAGTTTAAAAGTTTTGAATTAAGTTTTTAAAGCATCGTACGATCGTTTGGCAGAAGTGCTGTTCCTATAATGGAATCCTATATTGATAAGCATTTATAGACAATTCTTCTGCTCTTCAGATATATAAAATATGAAATTTGTGCAATTTATCGAATGGTAGTTTTTTTTTTTTAATATGAAGTAATATGGTAAAATGGTGTTTGTTTGAAATATAAATTAAAAATTAAAAATTACTGCTGTTGATTTTGGTAAGTACACTTTAGTATGAGAGTCTTTAAATCCATATATGCTTCCTTGGTAAGTCTTCTGTAATAATCCATAATAATTATGTGTAAAATCCATTATATTGTCCTGTATTCCAATTATAGTTCATAGACTTAGACAATAAAAGAGTAAAAGAGTATATATAAATATATGTAAATATGTATAAGTATAAATATATAATAATAAATATGACAGTTTAAAAGTTTTGAATTAAGTTTTTAAAGCATCGTACGATCGTTTGGCAGAAGTGCTGTTCCTATAATGAAATCCTATATTGATAAGCATTTATAGATAACTTTTCTGCTCCTCAGAAATATCAAATGTGAAATTTGTATAATTTAACGAATGGCAGTTTTTTTTTTTAATATGAAATAATATGGGAAAATGGTGTTTGTTTGAAATATAAATTAAAAATTACTGCTTTTGATTTTGGTAAGTACACTTTAGTATGAGAATCTTGAAATTCATATATGCCTCCTTGGTAATTCTTCTGTAGTAATCCATAATAATTATGTATAAAATACATTATATTGTCTTATATTCCATTCGATAAATTATACAAATTTCAAATTTTATATCTCTGAAGAGCAGAAGAGCTCTCTCTAAATGCTTATCAATATAGGATTCCATTATAGGGACAACACTTCAACGAAACAATCGTAAGATGCTTTAAAAACTTAATTCAAAACTTTTAAACTCTCATATTTATTATTGTATATTTATACTTATACATATTTACATATATTCATATATATTTATATTTTAATAAAACAATTATTTTACACACGTATATATCTTTCTGAAGAATTTTCTAATATTGATTTTCTGATATTAATAATATATATATATATATATATATATATATATATATATATATAATGTGTGTGTGTGTGTTTATGCATGTATGTATGTACGTATGTATGTATCTATGTATATATACGTGGGTGTATACCAATTGTTTTAATTATATCCTTATTAATGCACATGCACATAAAAAAACTAGCACACCGTCGGTTAAGACAATCACAACTATCCCAAACTTCTTCACCACTTTTCCAACATCATGTTTCCTCTTAAAAAGAAGGCTTTCGTGTACTTGGACTATATGTCGTACCACTGGACGGTTGTCTGTCTGCTAAACATGCAGCATGTCACTGGCATTTTACATTTAAAGTCCAGGATTATGTAAATAAGTGTGAAGGCAGTCAATTGACTCTCTTCCAGAAAAGTATTAAAAGACTATTTGGAAATTATAAAGAGAAATGAATGGCAGATTCGGATTGTCCGTATTAAAAAAAATTGGTTGGGGTGTTGCATAATCGTATCAATTCCATTATGCAGAAGACAGAATCGATGACAAAATCGAAAAAAACACTTGTAAAAATTCATAAAGATAAAGAAGGTATGAGAGGTTTTAGCACGTGCTTACATCGTAATTCCTCCCATTCATATACATAGTTCTTTTTTTTCTTTTAGTGGTACTCCGTTGGTTACAACGATGAGGGTTCCAGTTGATCCAATCAACAGAACAGCCTGCTCGTCAAATTAACTTCACAGACATGTGTACTATTAACGTAGTTCTCGGGGAGATTCAGCGTGACACAGAGTGTAACAAGACTGACACTTTGAAATACAAGTACAACAGACACAAGGAGAAAGAGTGAGAGAAAGAGTATAGCAGGGTTCGTCACCATCCCCTTCCGGAGTTTCGTGGAGCTTTAGGCGTTTTCGCTCACAACGCTCGGTCAGGGAATCGAAACCGCAATTTTAAGACCGCGAATTCACCGCCCTAACCACTGGGCCATTATGCCCCCACAATATATATGTGGTGTGTGTGTGTGTGTGTGTGTGTGTGTGTGTGTGTGTGTGTGTGTGTGTGTTTTCTAGAGTCTGTTTCTCCTTTCGTTTTTGTAACTTATACACATCAACAAATAAGCGAATGAGGTACTGTCTGTGTGGTTTTTAATTTGCTAGAAATAACAACCAAATCTCCCTCATTGTATGCTCTTGTTGGTATTAAAGAAAGGGAAAATGTTTAATCCTCTCCATCATTACGATTGAAATTAATATTTTTGATTTGTTCGGCGCTATGAATTTTTTTTTTTTTTTAATGCTTCTGCCCAATGCTTGATACGGGAAAATTCTGACCAAAACATAGAAATTCTAACTTAACAAAAAGTATATAAAGTATATAAAGAGAAAGAAATGGTTCCGTTTTCCAAAGCTAAAGATGTGTTTTTAGCTGTTCAGAACATAAGCCTTACCACGTTATCTGGTGTATGGGTGCAGTTCAAATGGGTATAAAACATGTGTGTGTGTGTGTGTGTGTGTGTGTGTGTGTGTGTGTGTGTGTGTGTGTGTGTGTGTGTGTGTGTGGTTGGGTCTTTCATATCCAAGCCCAACTTAAGTTCAATCGCAGAAAGGAATTCAAGATGGTAATACACGCAATCATATACATACAAACGTACCCATACATACACACACATACACGATACATACTTATCAACCACTCCCAAAAGCCAGTTTGATTCAAAGTTCTGACCACAATTCTTTATATATTTGCACATGAATACACACATACATACAGATTCAGCTTTTCGCTTTTATTCATTACTTTTCTCTTTTAGTCGTCTGTCACCATTCATCTGTTTTTAGAATTTGCTTGGTGTCGTCAAAGGGAAAAAAGTATTTTTTAAGTTTTTGGAAATTTGAAACAAAAAGGCATGGTTTTCTTAAAATTGAGTGTCGCGGAGACGTGAAAATATGGCTACTACTCATTAATTTCAAATTAAACTTATTAAAGTTGAGGAACTTCCAGTGCCACCTCGCACCCCAGGTCTCTTAACGCCTCCCTAGTGTCCCTTTCCCCAAAAGGCACCCCTTCGAGTTCCAAATAGCTCCCGGGGTGGGTGGGGGCATATGTCTCCTCTATCTGTTGAGAACCTTTCATTTAGAGCATACAAATGTAGACCTTAGTGATTCGATAACGTATGATTAGAAATACATAAAACATGTTACTTTTGTTTTTTGTTGATGTAAAATTTTGAATGGTAATTTAAATATCTTTACTTTTTTAGTGACCTTAACTATGTGAAACATTGTTTATATCAACAAGACTGTACCAAGCATTTTGAGTTGTTGGACAAGTACTACACCGATGTTTGTCTTAGTAAGTTCTTTTATCTAACGCTTTCAAAGTTATACTTATCAATCAATCAAAAAATCTTCGACGTGGTAAGCCCTCAAGACGTCTGTTCGGATGATTCTCCTGAGTCACCATCTCACTCGTGTACTCTAATCCGTCACAAGGTTATTATTTAAAGCTGAGTGGACAGGAAATTAATTGATTTTCTCGAGAATACAACGCCGGCTAGTCTATGAATTGAAACCACGATCTAACTATCGTGATTACAACGCCCTAACTATTAGGCCACGCGCCTTCAAAAAACGGGGTGGTATACCATTCAAATAAAATCATAAATTATTATTTTAAAATCAAAAAGAAAACACTTGGTATATTTTCATTTTGTTTTTGACTAATATACGGAGATCAATATAATAGTTTTAGAAATAACTTGATTTTGAATGATTTGACTATTATCACTTAGAAATTTTTTTCGTTTTAACACTTGTTAATTGAGCATTTGTGTGTTTGCTACGATATGCAGATATCTAATTATTACTAATTCTAAAATTTCCTCTTATATTATTTCAGTATACCACTAAAGTCTACCTTATTTTATACTTTTCTTTATGGTCTTAATTTTTTAAAGAAATTGATTGTAACTCGAGTGATGTAGCTGCATGTGATACGGCACCAAAAAATACGGAAAAAGACACTGTTTGTCTGTAAGTGAATTAATATATTTAAATATCTAACTAAATGAATATATTTTGTATACGTGTAGATAAAAGGGAAAACGAGAAGTTTGCATTGATACAAAAAGCATAAATTTATAACGCTGAGATATAGTCAACTGAAAAGACAGACTATTTCTGATTTATATCGAAAAGACATCAGACTATTTCTTTATACCGAATCTAGATGAGAGAATTTAAATCTGGGACACTTGATTTCTCATAATAATGGCGACGTTATGTACATGCGTGCATGTGAGTGTGAGAGATGGTGTTATCTTATATTTCTCTTCTTTATACTTTTGGTAACAATACTCGAGCACCACCTTATATAATTTAGATATTTATACTCAAACACGTATAATTATATATAACAATTAAGATCAATTATTATTTATGATATTTATATAAAATCTTATATATTACACAATTCACAAAAAGATATTTATTTACAATAACCAGAGATACAATTAGTTCAAACAACAACAACCACAGACCCTAATATTCAATTTATTCATTATAATGCAATTATTTAAATAACATGTGGTCAGAAATATAAATGATAATAGTATCAATTATTAATAGTTTCTAGTGCCCTTTTCCTTTCTTTAGTTAGGTTTTGCTGAATTAAAGAGAGTGATATTACTGTTTCGAGTTGCGTTCCTGAAAGTGACATCGGCTTGAGTGGAATTGCTTAAAGTAGAGTACATAGATCCTTCTTTGATACATTTATATCCACTCTAAACAAAGTTTTTAATTTCTTTGAAAATGTTGAAAAGCTTCGAGCATACAAGCTCTAAGTTGTTACCCTCTGTGGTTCCGTTTTCTATGGTGAGAGTAAGCCTAGTGAAAAGAAAAAGGAATACAACCGAAGAATAACATTGAATGAGAATTACATTAAACTGGAAAGAGATTTTAAAACAATGCAAAGAAATGTATGTTGCTTAAAATCCACCATCTCTCTTACTTCTCGCTTCTTCTCTCCTCTCTATCACGTATTTTCACTCTTGATCTCATATATATTCTTATTTGTTTCATTAATTATGTAACAGCAGCATTAGCAGTAGTAGTAGTAGTAGTAGTAGTAGTAGTAGTAGTAGTAGTAGTAGTAGTAGTAGTAGTAGTAGTAGTAATTTGTTGCAGTGCAGTATAATATAGTAGTAGTACAGTTTAGTTATGGAGGATGACATTTGCACACGATTGCTTTTGGATTTTAATTTCAACACTTTTTATTATGTAGTTGAGGCATGAAGATAAAACGCATAACGTTTGTAGATCCCACAAGACACGATATCAATGCAGTTGATATTAAACAGTGAGTCTCTACAGAATAAACTCAGATTAAATTTCAACGTTTTCTTGTGGAATATGAGTAGTGAGTACATTATATAGGGATGGGATGGGGCACATTGAAGTAATTGCGTGTTTATGAAATGGAAGTAAATACATGCAGATGGGTAAAGAATACGTATATACACACACGCACGCACGCAAGCACACACACTATTACTCTTTCTGTGTGCACATACATGCATGCATACATACCTACATATACACACTATACACACACCCATAAACACTGTTCATCTCATACTCGCTTCACGCACACACCTTCCCACTCCACACACACTAGCACCGACCACTTCTCAGTACCCACACGACACACCATTATCTACACACCTACACACAATCTTCAATAGCCACACATTCCACTATACGAGCAGCCAAACACCCTGTTTAACTCCGTAGACACACCACACACCATCAAGCACACATCCACATTTACACAAACACATAATACCTGAATACAGACAACATATACCCACACATGCAACAAGCATAAACACACGCAGCAGGTATAGACAAAGATAACTTTCACCGAAAAACACACTATACACATGCACAATATTTGGTCACTCACACATGCACATGTGCACACACCACTTGAAAAAGCACACACACGCGTCAGACTCCCTCGCTCCCTTACACCTACACACACATACATACTCACACACACCATTCTCACATACACACACATGCTTGTGCGCTTTAGTTAGTTGGGATCACCATTATTATCTCCATTTCATTCAACCTCTTTTTTCCAGTCATCATGCCATGTTGGATCGCTGAACTCCATAGTTTTCTCTCCGTTTTTTTCCATAGTCTCTCCATTGCTTGCTGTTCCTACACTTGTCTTCGTCTTTTTCTGTAAATTTGAACTATATATATATATATATTTAAACTACTTACATATATACATACATATATACATGCATACATAGACACGGATATAGGGTTCTTTTAATAAGATCAGAGTTTGTCTCGCAACTCGAGTGCGTGTGTGTATATGTGTGTGTGTGTGTGTGTGTGTGTGTGTGTGTGTGTGCGTGTGTGTGTGTGTGTGTGTTTGTGTGTGCGTGCGCATGTCCGTTGTGTGTGTATATATATATATATATATGTGTGTGTGTGTGTGTGTGTGTGTGTGCGTGTACACAAACTGTAGATAAGTTCACATATTTTGAAACATACACGATCCTATTAGAGCTTTTCACTGCAGCTTTCCAATGAGAAAATTCTTTGCATAAAATGAAAAAAAAAAGGCGTAAGAACACCGTTGTCTGCTCAGAACGTCCTCTATGGGATGTGTTTCGAACGCTTTAGTTCTCTTCAGCATTAGAAACCAAGGAGACAACACTGAACTAACTGAGAAGATTTGCTTTCTTTATCAGAAATCCATGAATACTATTTAAAGATTTTGTACTTTTTTTTAGAACATAGTGCATATTTATCACTGTATTATTCAATATAACTTAAACGGGAATTTTCTTTGGCAAACTACAGTAAAAAGCAGTTGCAGGTTCAAATATGTGCCAAACAGTTTTAAAGGAATCAAGAGATTGTTTATTTACTGTCATTACTTCGTGCACCTATCGACATTTATTGCTATTGGTATTGTTAGTTAAATGGTCAGAATACAACAGTTAAGACGGTTATTAATATTACTCCAACGAAAAATCCCTCCATATCAAAACAAACTGATTTATGTTTCAAAACATTTTATGAATCTCAGTGGTCGTTCAATAAAAATTCAGCTAAAATTTTTCCTTTGTTAAAGATTATTCCAAATAAACAATAAATATGCGTTTGGATAAATATATACGTCTATATGATAGATGTATGTATGTATATAGCTGATGAAGTAGAATGTTCTCTATGTGGCTCGTGTGTTCTCGTCTACGTTTGTTTGCAATGTCCTGTACCCAGATATGCACCTATACATACAGGTGGATGTCGGTATGCACATACCTGTACGTATATATGCATATACTCATTTACTATTTGTTTATATATATATATATATATATATATATATATCAGTGAAGAATTTCACTATATATATATATATATATATATATACTAGCAAACGAGCCGCCGTCCATTGGACGGTTTGTATAGGTGAAGAGAGTTAACTTGGACTGTGTTACGTTGGTTAAGGCATTAAATATTCCTGAGACGCTAAAACTGTTAACTGTTTCTGTAGCACGGCTATTTGACTTGGAAGCAGCATCGCGTGCACGCCGACGGCCAGCTTGTTCAGATGTTTCTGAATCTCCAGCCATCGACGTAGAGGCAGCATGTCGTGCACGCCGACGGTCAGCTTGTTCGGGTGTTTCTGAAGCCCTAACCATCAACGTAGAGGCAGCAGCGCGTGCATGCTGGTGTTCAGCTTGTTTAGCTGTCTCGCTTGCATGCAGTGAACGCAGTGCAAAAGCATTTCTTGTTTTTTTTTTGCCAAGTTTACTCTTCCTTCTTCGAGGCATCCTATCAAGAAATTTTGAAATTCAATAAAACCTAATAAAATTAAATAGAAACATTACCTCAATGATTTTTGCAAGCTCTCCATATTGTTTTTTAAAAAACAAAACACCAGAACGCTTAAAAAGAATTTTTGGCACGATATTGTCATCACCAACATAAATTGTAAATGAGCAGTTACATTTAGAAACGCGCGTGCGCCGCGTGTGAGTTAGAAACGCACGCGCGCGCGTGCGTGTGATTGTGTGTGTGTGAGAGAGAACGAGAATGAAGTTGTTGTTGATGGCACTCCGTCGCTTACGACGTCGAGAGTTCCAGTTGATCCGATCAACGGAACAGCCTGCTCGTGAAATTAACGTGCAAGTGGCTGAGCACTCCACAGACACGTGTACCCTTAATGTAGTTCTCGGGGATATTCAGCGTGACACAGTGTGAGAAGGCTGACCCTTTGAATTACAGGCACAACAGAAACAGGAAGAGTGAGAGAAAGTTATGGTGAAAGAGTACAGCAGGGTTCGCCACCATCCCCTGCCGGAGCCTCGTGGAGCTTTACGTGTTTTCGCTCAATAAACACTCACAACGCCCGGTCTGGGAAACGAAACCGCGATCCTATGACTGCGAGCCCGCTGCCCTAACCACTGGGTCATTGCGCCTCCACGAGTGAAAGAAGTATGTACGTCTATATGAAATGGACGTGTGCGTGTTTGTGTGTGTGTACGCACGCGTGCGTGCTTGCGCGTGTGTATGTGACAGAGAAAGAGGGTGAGAAAGAGAGATAGAGTGAGTGAGTGAAGGTACACACACACATTTAGAAAATGTGACGTAATACTATAAAACTTTTACGGTAGTTGATTGAAGATAAGCGAAAAGAACAGATAAAGAAAGTAACAGATGTATGTACGTCTATATGAAATGGACGTGTGTGTGTATGTGCGTGCGTGCGTGCGTGTGTGCCGCTTGTCTTAGCAACTGATTGATTTTAATGGTAGAACAAACAGGACAAAAAGATTACAAAAATAGCGAGTCTCACCTTGAAACTAGCTCCGTCATGTATCCATTTTTAAAATTTCAGAGCGATCAGGTGAACAATACTCGAGTTATCAATTCACAAACAGACAGACAGAACGGATTATATATATTAAGATATATATAATTAAAATTAGGGTTGAGCGAGCATTGCTTCACCACACACCGAAAATTAGAAATAGCAGTCAAAACTACTATTTCACTAGCAAAATACAACTCCCAACAGCAATACTCGCAACTACAAAGGCAAAAAAGAAAAATTAACGAATCTACCCGATTAATTGCAGACGCGTTTCATGATCAAAGAGGTGTAAATTATATTACCCGAACTTACTTCCTTCATCAGTGCAATATTTCAAAATTATAAATCCGAGAATGTTAATAAAAGGATAATTAATTCGATCAAGCGACATCAAACGATTATCCAAGAATAGCATTTTCGTATTCATATAGACGAGCAAGAAAATCGTATCATTCCTCAATTACCCACGTGCGCTACGAGTAATCCCGCAGAAACTGTATGAATTTATATATACACACACACACATATATATATATATATACATATATATAATCAAGGTGCAGGAATGGCGTAATCCGAGTGAGTAGAAGCAGTAATCCAACAGGAACAGTAATCTGAAGGTAGAAGAATTCCAGGAATTGGGTGCTCCAAGTTCAGTCGAAAGGCCGGGATCCGTGTGACCGTGCGTTATATAGTGAGTTCAAAAAAGAAAAACGACAAAACAACAACAAAAAACAACAACGCGAGGACGTGATACGGATATTGTGTTACTGGACGCTCGGTGAAGAATTCCTGAGCGTCCAGTAACACAATATCTGTATCACGTCCTCGCGTTGTTATTTTTTGTCGTTTTTCTTTTTTGAACCCCCCCTCTCTCTCTCTCTCTATATATATATATATATATATATATATATATTTATATATATATATATATATAACACTTAGTCATACTTTTACTCTCCATCAGGAATCTGATGAGCGAATATCATTGTGTTTTGAATAAAAGAAGTTATACTAACGGGACATGTAGAATGCCAACTGAATGGCAGAAAACTTACAAAGAAAATACTTGCGGTGAGTAGCATTTTTTTTTAAAGCAAAATTTAGAAAAGTACAGCCGTATTGTTTAATGAATACTGTTTAAGGATTTGTTCTCTTTCGTTCACTGTTCTTTATCGTTGTTGTTCAATGGAGATGGGCTTTATGTGCATGTAACTGTTGGATTGATGATGAAAGCAAACCAATACGGGGAAAAACACAAAATAGATTTGGGTATACTGGATTAGCGAAACCAATATGTATATGCTAAAAAGTCAGTTATTAAATATCGAGCTGGTAGAATCAATAACGCATTTGACAAAATACTTTGCAGCATTTCTCCTGTCTCTACGTTCTGGGTTCAAATTCCACCGAACTCGACTTTTTTCTTCATTCTTTCGACGTCAACAGAATAATTAACAGCCCAGTACAGGAGATGATGTAATCGGCTTGTCCCCTCTCCTCAAAATTGCTGGCCTTATGCCAAAATTAGAAAGAATAATTATAGCTTCTTATTATAACTGAACAGACTAAATTTATGAAGTTATTATGTTAGCATTGAAGAAAAGGTACTTTTCTTAATAGAAAACATATACAGGGTGAGTCAGCTATTTGAAACCCAAACTCTTAAGAACGACAAGTGATCCAAACTTATCCTTTCTTTATACTACTCCCAACAAAAAAGCTTCATAACTAATGTATACAATGAAAAGGCATGCCGTCCTCCTCGTTTTAGTTGCCAACTACTGTGATTCTCAGATTGCACCCTTCTTAAATGTCACCAGATCTTTCTTGTTTAAGAATAGAAAATAGCTCTAGTCCTCTAGCGGAAATGTGTCTTCGGTGGCCAAAATAATAACATATTCTCAACGGTCAGACGTTGTCAGAAAAGTTCAGTTTCTTCAGAGCATCATCAAGGAGATTACCGTGAAGCCAGTGAGACCCATTGCCAATCATCTCCATTAGACGTATTATGCATGAAGACATCGGGTAAAAACCCCATATTATGAGAAAAGGGTGATTCATGTCCGAAAAGACGCAGGAAAACCATGTTGTACGGTCGAATCGTTTGCTGAACAAACTCAAGCTCTCCGAGGAGTCCGATATGCTTTGGGTGAGAAGACCTTAGTCCAAGATCATGAAGTGCACAGAAGAAATGATAGATGGTTCTGTGCCAGCCTCACTGAAGTCCCCACTGTTATGTACACCAAGTTCCTATCGTCTGGGATGGTCTTCGGGGTCATGATCAATGAGGGCACCTCACTTTTTCCTGCAAGATCTTAGAAGCAATGCAACAATCTACATCCAGTCATTGGAAACGTGTCAAGGCCTGGATCAAGGAGATGCTTGGGGCGGGGTGTACGTATTCCAGCAACATTCTGCTCCCTCTTGCACAACCTGCAAGACTAAAGAGTGAATGGCCGAACATTTTCATGATCCACTAATATTTGGTTTCCTCGTCCACCTTACTTCACTCCACCTCAAGAGTACTACGACAGGAGTGTCGTTAAACGAGAGGCTAACAAAAATGCCCACCAATACTGAAGGACTCTATGATGCCTGCTATTGGGGACATTAAGGTCGATATCGGTTAAAATCACCTGATCAACACATTTAGTCCTTTCAGGAGCTGTATCGAGACATTAATGAGGCTGATGACGGTTTTATTGAATATATTTTTGCGATGTATATGTATGAATGTGTATACCTAATTCTAAAAAAAAAATTATATTGTTTTATCAAATATGTTTGTTTTACTTAAATTATAAATTGTCCTCAAATTATTGATGCACCCTGTATATATGTGAGTTATTACAAATTGCAATCATTTCAAAAAGTACACAAAAATTACTTTTTGAAATTTTACGGAAGGGAAATTTATGAATGTAGTTGTATCTGTTCAATCGAATACATACATATAGATGCATGTAAAATTTCCCTTTTTTACGATACTACCATTATCATATCAAAAATTAGCCCATGGCATTACACAACTGACTTTTAAACATTTACATATTTGTTTCGCTTAGTAGGGATACCCAAGTCTGTTTTTGTATTCAGCCCGGTTTCATTTTCAATTCTGCCTTTATGTGTAATTATTGCAAACATTTGTCTCTTTTGTGTTTTTTAATGTAGTTTATTTTCAGTTTTCGGATCTTTTTTAAAACGGGGGCCACATTTTTCATTAATGTTTTACGTAGTGTTTTTGGTACCGAAAGACTTTCAAACTTCGTATACTTATCTATTTTGTGTTATAGAACAGAAAAATATTTTTGTATTCGAATTTATTTCATGTAAAAAATTGTCTTATTTCGATAATTTCAACCAATCACTGACGTCCATTCAGTCGATATACATTAAGTGCCGACTACATAAACAAACGATTCTTCGTTTTATTTGCTTTTTTCATTTTAAATTTGCTTTAACCCTAACCCTAACCCTAACCCTAACCCTAACCCTAACCCTAGGGTTAGGGTTAGGGTTAGAGTTAGGGTTAGGGTTAGGATTAATTGTTTCAGAATCGTTTGTTTATGTAGTCGGCACTTAATGTATATCGGCTGAATGGACGTCAGTGATTGGTTGAAATTACAGAAATACGACAACTTTAACATGGAATAATTTATGGATTTCTTTTTTTTTTTAAGAAGACTAAGAGAAAAAGATGTTTTATATGACACATTCTACCAGTGTTCCAAGTTTCAAAGTGTTTCGTTAATGAAAAATGTGGCCCCCGTTTTAAAAAAGATCCCAGTTTTCACATTATTTCTTAGTTGGAATGCCTTTGACGAAATTTTACTTAAATATACTTGTTAATTGTTGTAATTATAATACAATCTTAGTTTTTATGAATATTTACTTTTATTAAATTCAGCTGTAGTTATATCTTTTCGTCAGGTTATACATGATCAGTTGCTACTAGACTGATTAGTAGAAACAACTAGCATAATCCTTTATTTTAAGTTTAATTTCAAGTACAAATCAACCTGAGCTTAAGTAAGAAATACAAATTTAACCATACCATTGCATCTCTAATATTTTGGTATTTTATTTTGTTTCATATATCTTACACTTTGTAAAATTTTATCACGATATTCAGTGGTTTTATGGTGTAGAGAGGATGTTTCTTATTTATCCTAATCATTTTGACCCTCCAGAGATTTGTTGCAAAATGACAATGATAATTAGTCATGCAAAATCTTTGCCTTGTTGTTCTCTTTTTAGAGTTCTGTGAATCAGTTGTTCATATTTTAGGAAGTTAAAAATAAATTGAAGTTGTGTATATCAAATGGAAGAGAGACTTGACAATATTAATACCTGTCATGGAGTATTTTAAGTATCTTATACTTTCTATAAATATTATGTGAGTGGTTTGAAAGTAAAGAAAGTAATTTATTCAGTATACTCTTTCTGGAGTTATTCTGGTAGGGATGAGGAAAGAGAGATATTATGAAATATTATGATCAGGTTAAAACATTACAAACTCATCTTGGTTACATTTGGAATTCTTTATGTATTTTCAGATTGATTGAAGAGATAAGTTTCCATTGTTTAATAGCAATACGACAAAAGAGCTTCTATTTCAAAACAGGGAGTATATTTGATGATAGAAGGTTGAATAAATCCAATGAGAAACTTTGCATTTAGGTTTCTTGCTTCAATGCATTACTATAGTTGTTGCAATATTATGGATAATGTTTTTCATTTTGGTAGAACTTGTTCAATGTGTGAAAGAATAACAATAGGAAATTTTGAAGTTGTCTAAGGTCAAAGTTGTATAAAATGAGGCAAAAGAAATGTCATGACCATTACTTGCACCATGAAGGAAAAAGTGTAACCAATTGCATCAGTGGGGAAGTGTGTAAATGTGTAATGATTGTTGTAAAAAAGCAATCAATGGCTTTCAGACATTCATATTACAGTCAATTTCAAGATTTTGTTCTGACTTTCAGATTATTAGAATATCTGTCAAGGTTTGAGAATCAAGGAGTTTCTCTCTTTATTTCATGGTTTTCTCTGAGATATTAGTTTTTATTTTAATGAACATTGTATTATTTTAATGATCATTGTATTATTTTAATGAACATTGTATTATTTTCTCTATTTTGTGGAACTAGTATTTACTGTAAATAAAACTAGTTATTATTGTTATGGTACAGGATAAAGAATGCAAAATAGCAGGATAATGATTTTATACTAAAATCATCAACTTTTTCTTCTTCTTCTAAATGTTATTGCTGTTGTTTAGCCCCAGGCCAGTACTGATTGCACTTATTACCTACAATCAAAAGTAATCTATACATTATTAGTTCACTTTTGGAGGGATGGGGACGTAGTGTGTATCTAGCATTATATTATGAGTTATAGTTTTCATTTTATTAATAAGAGGGAGTGGTTAATGAAATATTTGGTTATTATTTCTAGTCGGTTAAGCAACTACGGAGAGTATTCCTTATTAACTCCATCTTGTTGAATGAAGAAACAAGAGAAATATATCATGCAGTACTCTTTTTTCTCTTCTTTTCTATCCAAGCCATTCTATGCACCAGTTGAAAGTATGCCAGATAAAACTGCAGAATACTGATCGCATTGTCTGGGTCACTTTGTCAGTTATACTCTGGTTTGTATGACATGTGATGGCCTATATGTCCTTATGATCTTGTTATGTATAGACTTACAGCAGTAAATGATTATAAGGTATTGCTTGAAGACTGTAAGCAAGTTATTAGTTGACAAAAAGGATTTTGTGATTGTTGAATTCTTTCTTCAGTAAAGATGTTGCTTTTGGGGAGAAAGTAAGTACAATATTTTTTATTGAAAGGATGTTACTTTTACAAAGTTAACATGTTGCTAAGAAAGTGTTCAAATTAAGTTGTATTTCTGATGTGTAAATTTATAATCCATTCCAATCACAGAACGACTTTGTTATGAAGTTTCAAAACCAAGTTTCACTGATAACAACACAGGTAAAGAGAAATGCGAGTAAGTAATTATTGTTATCTAAGTACATTGATATGTTTAATGCAATATTATAAGAGAAGTGTTCATCAGTAGAACATGGAAAACGTGTTAGTGAATTAGTTGTCAATAAAATACTAGTGTTATATTTCAAATAATGAAATTTAGCTCCTCAATGTATTTGTTATGATTTATGCTAGATTTTAGGGAAAATAATTGTTACATATCATTGAACATAAACCCAATAAGATTTTAATATTACAAAAGTGAAGATTAATAACTGTCATCAATCATAAATGGGCCCATTCTTTTCAAAAACTCTTCACTTAGTAAAACATTTTTCTAACTTGCACTTTTTGAGATAAGAGTCAGGGAAGCATTTTTCCATTTTTCCATTTTTTTTTTTATATGCTTACAAAAAATGTTAACATTTCAATTTATAGGCATATGTTAGACTTATGAATGTGGCATTTAAAAAATAAACACAAGATCAACAATATTGCCTTGGTGCAGCAGCTGATGTACTGAGAGAGAGTGAAAGAGCTAAGACTTTTGGAGAGAAGGCATAAATGATATGCAGTGATATGTATATATTGAAGATCCTGGAAGGTCTATCACCCAACTTTGGAATTGAAAGCTATACCAATCACCAGACTGGATGCCACTGCACAGTACCAAAGATTTAACCTTCTCCATCCAAAGTAACAACCCGATACTGTAATAGTTTAGAATTCAAAAGCCCACAACTTTTCAAAACTTTACTTAAAAGCCTCAGTTATCTATGGTGTGTAGCAGTGGGTGTGTTCAAAGAACAATTGTGCAAATTTTTATCTGATATACCAGATGAACCCACATCACATCAACAAATGCAAAGAAGGGCAGCTCTGTCCAACTCACTACTTAACTGGACCAATTCCTGAGACAAAGCCAGAAAATTAGTTTAAAATAATCAAGAGTGAAAGCTAATATCTGTGCTCCATCATGGCCTGAAACCAATGAGAGACTAATAGAACAAAGTACTACATATTTCTCCTTATTCTATAGTTTATCACATAATTGATATGTCAAGTGCAGTATTTCTAGAGATTGATTAAGTATCCCACTGCACCACTTATGTTACCTCTGCCTTCATAATGCTAAATACTTTGAGCTTTTGATTTTACTTTCATGCTTTTAATTTTACTGTCATGCTGTTCTCTTGTCAGTATAAAAACCTCTCTTAAGTGTAATGAGTTTATCTAGAGGTTTGAACTTGCAGTCATTTGTACAAAATTTACACATGACTCTAAGAAATTGATATTATCTAAGGATATCATTTCTACATTGAACATGCATTATATATAAAATATTTCTTATCAATTATTGATGTATAATTAGCTCTGCAAATCGTTAACAATACCCACGGCTTTATATGCCACTATAAACATACAAAGGATTCTTAGTCAAGCAAGGTACTTAACTTTACTATCTACCTTGTTGTGTAAAATACCATGGAGAGTTAAATTGGAGACACAATACAATGGATATGTTTTAACAGATGATTACAAATATTTTTATGTTCCACTGAGAAGAATATAAGTTCTAAAATTGCAATTCACCTCCTACTAAGGATAAAATCCTCAAGAGAATAGAGAAATTACAGTGGTGAGAAAACTTTCGAATCTAGTTTATTTCTACAATGAATTGTATAATGGTGCAATTTTTCAATGGCAGTTATTGCATTTCATCCATGGACTTTTTCCTTAAAGAAATCTGTTTACTTTTTGTTGAAGAGTTCTCCAGATAAACTAACTACAGTGTTTGTAGGAATTAATTTTTGTTCCTCAATTTATCAAATAATTATCTGAGTATATTAAATATTTCATCAGGATATTGCCATCAATCTTAAATTATGCTTATCAGAACAGTAGTATGCTTCAATTAGTAGAAAAATAATTGATCACTAAACCTAAAGACATTCAGTATTTAATTTTGTCCTGATGCTGTTGTGGATGGTATTTCATTCTCACTTCTCTGAAAATTGATACAGCAAGAACATGACATCTTCTGGAGGAAATTATGCCATGTATTGTAGCCTAAAATTATTTAGTTTTAAATGAATATAAGATATTATTTTCCTCTTTTGAAATGGTACATTGTTGAAATGGTACATTTACATTGCTATTCTTTTATAATAATCCTATTTGTGCACACTTATTCTATTCACTGATAACTTCTATTCACTATTAACAATATTTAACTTCTGGAATGGGCACAAAGTCACAAATATTTAGGGGGAAAGTACAGTTGTATGAATCACACCTACTACATGGCAAGTACTTGTCAGATTCAGAAGATGCAGTCAGGTCCTTTGTTCTCAGCATTACTATTTCTTCTAATCTTTTGTAAAATAAAATCTTAAATTTCTATTTTAATTGCAATATATTTTTTAGTAAATTGAAATCATATAAATCAAGATTAGAAACACGGAATTGCAACATGTCAAGCGACATGGAAATAGAATACAAGAAATTAAAATGTGGTAAGCTTCTAAGCATTTAAATAAAATTCACTTTTTTTATTTGATGATGGAGTAACTGATGTCTTGCATTCACTTCCATAAATCACTAATCTCTCACTCTGTTTTGAGAACTCACTTTATAATAATATTCAGGAAACATCATAATAATCATACAATTTTAGTTATATTGAGCCTACATAGCACTTCTTCAAATATATCAATTTAAAAGTTAATTTTTTTCACATTAGATACAAATAATATGCTCACAAGTTTTTTTTTAAAGATGAAGTAAGAGGAAGCACAAAATAATACAGTTTATTTTTTATATAAATTCTAGACAACATGATGTATCTCTCAATAAATAAAACTCAAAACATATTAATGACATTTCAATACAGACAGCAAATCATCCCCTATTAATAATCAACATTCTGTTTTTCATCAAGTACAAAATATGTAACTAATATAGAAGATGGGAAAATTTGTAACATCTGTAGGATCTGAATACCTCATATACTATAAACAGTATAGCTGTAGTTAAACACTACATCAATGTGACATCACAACTTTTGAACAACAAAATCAGTACACTTAGATTAAGTGACTACAATGGAATACCAGTTACTTATCAACAGGGACCTCACTTCACACAGTGTTCAGGATATTCCATTATATATATCTAATGTAGAAGACAGAAAAAGTTGTGAAACTGTCAATGAGATTCAAATATCACATCTACAGTAAACCACATAGTTAGCTTTGGTGCAGCTAACCACTATAACATAGTGATATTACAATATTTCACCCATCTAAATTAGTAGACTTTAATTTAGTAGTTGCAATGATATACTAGTAATCTTTCAATAAAGATTTTAATCCACACAGTAGCCAAGATATAATATAAATCACATACCTTAATGTCAGAAAGAACAGAAAGTGAATGAAGAATTTTCATAAGAGTTCAGGGCGGTCTATTTGTTCAAGTGGTTATCATTAATTCCATTATTGGCAAGACAAAGTCACCAACCTTCAAGTTCTTAAAATGTTAAATTGTCTGAAAGTTCTGAGCATTTCTAAGCTAAATCTTTTAATACCTCATTGAACACACCTGAAACGTAACACAGTTAAAGCTTTGGTGTTGCTTGAAGTAGTAGGGCATCTCTTCTTTGTTCCTGACTAAAGATAGATTTATCTGTCATTCTGGTTACCCTTTATTGACATTTGAAATGGATAGCCAAAAATTTCATATTTGCGTTGTAATGCTTTTCTGTTTTAAAAAAGGAGAAAGTTTTGCGAAAACTTGCAAAAGCAATTGTGAAGTTTATGGGGATGATGTTGTAGGTGAATCAAATGTTTGAGGATGGTTTGCAAAATTTAAAGCTGGAGAATATAGCTTGGAAGATGACAGTCACAGTGGAAGACCTTCAAAATTGGAAGATGTTTTGAAGGCAAAAATCAAAGAAAACTCAAATATCACGACTAAAGAACTTGCAGAGGAGTTGGAAGTTTCTAAAAGTACAGCTCATGAACATCTAGTGAAGCTAGAATACATTTCTCACTGCAATGTATGGGTTCCTCACAAACTCTCAGAAAAGAATTGGACCAGTATTCCATTTGTGATATGCTTTTGAAACGGAATGAAAGCATGATTTTTTGAAACAACTTGTGACTGGAGATGAAAAATGGATTGTGTATGAAAACGTACTGTGAAAAAGATTCTGGGGTTTGTGTAAGGATCCCTCAAAACAGCAATCAAAGACAAATATCCATGCCAGAAAGCTCCCACAAAACCAGATCATTAATTCTGATGTCTCATATGAACGTTAGGCATTTAAAATTAAAATCACTTAGATATGTGAATTGCTATGATGAAAAAATCAGTTAGTTTAAAATGACAAGATTGGTGTTTTGTAGAATCTGGGAGCAGAAAAAATTCTCAGTAGCTGTTGAAGGCAACTTATTCATGCAACATATCCCATTGAAATTGAATGACAAGCATTAATTTCTTTTCACTAATCATAAAAAAATCAAAGAATTGAAGCCTGAGATGACCGACAGGAAAAGGGTGATGTTTCAACAAGACAATGCCAGACCACATGTCTTTGGCTACTCAAACAAAGTTACATGAACTTGGCTGGGATCTCTTACCCCTTCCATCATATTCTCCTGACATTGCACCAACCAGATACCACTTGCTTTTGTCTCTACAGAACTCAAGGAAAAACATTTAACAATTTAGATGGAGTCAAAATGCATCTAGATAACTTTTTTCTTCAAAACCAGTCAAATTTTATGCTAGTGGAATATTTAAGTTGCCTGACAGATGGGCAAAGGTCATTAATAATAATGGAAATTATTTCATTGAATACAATTTAGTGAAAGGTTAATTATTTATATCCCATTTTTGTATATTAAAAATGCTCGGAACTTTCCAGACAACCTAATAGTTAATATTACGCGTATAAAAGCAATACTTATAGAACTTTAATTTACTCATCAAATAATGATGAATGATCATCTAACACTGATAAAATATTATATTTCTGAAAATATTACATTGAGTTGGAATAAAGTTTGTACCATTTTTTCATTTGGTGGGGTTTAAACACAATGATTTTGTTTTTCATGCGGCAGAAGCATGACACATATTTTATGAAAGATGGCATTTCAACACAACTTTTTTATATAACTACTGTGTACAAAGTTTATTTCTATTATTTCTATGTTAAAAGGTAAAACAGAAGAAAATAAGTTATATTTTGTCATTTACCATTCTCTTGCTCCCAGAAAGAAAAAAATCCTGTACAAACAGCTAACAAGATATGTGAAGTTTATGACGATGGTTCCATATGTGAGAGGACTGTTCACAACAGAAGTCGTACACTAGGCTTAGGAGTGGAAATTTTGATCTGAAAGACTGTAAATGTTCAAGCCAGCCTAAATATTGAAATATTAATAAAACAAATCCAGGTTGCATAAATCAGGACATCACAAAGCTACTCCATGTCTCATATGAACGTTAGGCATTTAAAATTAAAATCACTTAGATATGTGAATTGCTATGATGAAAAAATCAGTTAGTTTAAAATGACAAGATTGGTGTTTTGTAGAATCTGGGAGCAGAAAAAATTCTCAGTAGCTGTTGAAGGCAACTTATTCATGCAACATATCCCATTGAAATTGAATGACAAGCATTAATTTCTTTTCACTAATCATAAAATCAATTTCCATGGGGAAGACAATATTCTAGTGATTCTCCCCAAGTATACCATTTGTGATTACTTATGGGCCTCTTAAAAAGAAGACACTAATGCACTTTACTGGTGCCATAATGAATATATTGAATAATGCAAAATTGTGGTTTCATTTTGAACTTAATATGAAGACTCTATACTTTAGTTTAAGTAGTAAATGGTATGAAAAGTGCAACATTAGGATGCATAATGTAACATTGGTGTCTTTTTCAAGTGGATATTAGTAAAGTACTGTAAAGGAAGTGCGCTAACATTAACATCTCTTGACAATCAAAACAATGTCACAGTCTGAACTTGCAGCAGCTTACCTTATTTTCTAAGGTTCTTACAACATAAAAACCAAATAAAAATATTTCTAATTTGAAAGAAATTGTTCCTATTGTAGCTTAAAGTGCCATTGTTACTGTTCCAATTTGAATTTAATTTTTTTGGTGTCTTGTTCAAATTGTTTCATTTTATGTACAATATAAATACTCTTAGGAAATGTAGACATGTCACATTTTTACGATTTTTGTCTTTAAAATATGCTTGTTACCACTTTTACAGTCTTATCATTTGTTTCATGTTATTTCTACATTCTTTTTGTCAGATACAGACTCTCCTTGCAAGAAAGGCTACATGGCATGCCACGTATTTGTGAATGGAAGGAGTACTAGAAAAGAAAATTGCAAGTGTGTATTTCAATTATTGTTACTATATGATACTTAACAGGAAATCAGCTAACAGGATTAAACTTGTCCATATTATAAGAATAAAATCCTCATTGCTGCTCAGTCCGAGTTAGCTCAGGTAGTGCAACTGCAATAGCAATTTATGATATCAGTTGAATTACATACACAGAACACAAGCAAATGTTTGCTCAAAATGTACTTCAAAGTGAAGTTGTATGTAGTTTTTCAATCATTTGTTTGAAGATTGTTTAATATGAACAACAGGGAGATCAATGCACATATCTCCTTCGGATCTGCCTGAACTGGATAATCAGGGAACTGAGATTAGTAAGGTTAATGCATAGCTTGAGTTTTCAAATGTTAGTAGCAGTAGGGAAAATTTGAGAAGAGGAGAAACTGTATTTATATACTCAAAGAGAATGTGCATTTTAATAGTTTAATTAACACTAAAATTAATACGTTAAGTGATAGCTGGTAGAGCTAAGCTGGAAAAATAGAAAGCAAGCAAGTGAAAGGTAATTCAGAGAAATTTGTGTTAGAAGTCAAACTAAAGTCGAAGACATGGCAAATATAATAAAGTTGGCTTAAGAGATATTTCAAAGCAACTCCTCCAGATTAAGTAGGAAACAAAATTGAAATAACACAAAGTTTGTAGAGTTGAGTAAGTCATTTGAATTTGGTTATTTTGGTAAATTTAAGTCACTGTCATATATTTAGTGACGGTCCAGAAAATGCATGATTTGAACAAACAAGGAGTTCCCAGGTGAGTTGTGACATTTACATGTTTTGGTTTCAGTGTATGTTAGATATAATAGTCTGTTAAACCAATGAGGAGCACAAGTGGATAGCAGAGAAGTTTAAAATAGGAGGTAGAGAAAAGGTCAGTGTTCTTGGTAAGTCAGCTGAATGGTTATAGATACTAATAAAAAAAAAAACATCATATCATTTCATAGTATTAGAATTATAAGCTCCAATTTAGGACAATTTAAGACAAGTCAAAAGCTTCCCATGTTCATCTCAAATAGCTGCTTACATTGCATAATATTATTAACATAAAAATCTTCCTAATTAATCTATTATATAATCTAATGACATAATGCTTTAAACAAATGCTCTCTAAGTTATAGAACATAATCGAGAATATAATCTATTATTCACAAACTATAAAATGGAATCAAAGATCTAATCCATTACAACTACAACAGTTATTCACAATGCATAAATATTTTAAATTTAATGTGCTTTCACACACATACATACATCCTTCTTTATTTTTCTTTTCCTTGTTTTAGTCATTGGACAGAGGTCATGCTGAGGCACTGCCTTGAAGGACTTAGTCAAAGAAATCAAACCTAATATTTATTCTTAAATCTGAAATTTATTCTATCAGGCTCTTTTGCCAAACCACTAAGTTACAGGGATGCAAACAAACTAATAAGAAATCTGAAGCAATTGTGGAGGACAAATGCAAACAAAAAGACACACTCAAAGATATATATACACATGCATACGTACAAACACACTCACATGTACACACACACACACACAAACACACATACACACACACATACACATACACATACACACATATATACAATAGGCTTTCACACAATTTAAATCTACCAAATTCACCACAAGGTGTTGAATGACCCAAGGCTAAAGTAGAAGGCATTTACCAAAGGTGTACAGTGGGACGGAGCCCAAAACCATGATGGAATGGGTGCTCAGCATCATTGGTGGATAAATATTCCTTATTTGTGGATAAACAAAGCATTGTTAATTCAAGTTCACAAATCAAGTACACAAACACAGATACACACACACACATATACACACAACACACATATATGTATGTATGTATGTATGCATGCAAGCATGCATGTATGTATGTATGCATGTATGTATATATAATTTTAATGATAGTGACTGAGATAGTGACTAAATTGTATTCAGATGGTAGTTTATATATGCAGGTCTTTCTAGACATGGCTGGCATTTAGCACAATGCAGAAGAAGTTAGTTCGCATATTAAAACGTTTGGTGAGGACGTTTGATTATTGCCTTAGTTGGGAGGATAAAAAAAGTATGATGAAGAAAGGAGTAAGATGGATGTGAATATGTGAAAAAAGAAGAGTAAGTTGAAGTGCTGTTGTTGGCACTCCGTCGCTTACGACGTCGGGGGTTCCAGTTGATCCGATCAACGGAACAGCCTGTTCGTGAAATTAACGTGCAAGTGGCTGAGCACTCCACAGACACGTGTACCCTTAACGTAGTTCTCGGGGATATTCAGCGTGACACAGTGTGACAAGGCTGACCCTTTGAATTACAGGCACAAGAGAAACAGGAAGTAAGAGTGAGAGAAAGTTGTGGTTAAAGAGTACAGCAGGGTTCGCCACCATCCCCTGCCGGAGCCTCGCGGAATTTTACGTGTTTTCGCTCAATAAACACTCACAACGCCCGATCTGGGAATCGAAACCACGAATCTATGACCGCAGATCCACTGCCCTAACCACTGGGCCATTACGCCTCCACATGTTGAAGTGGATGAAAAGGTAGAAAAGGCAGAAAAAATTAATAGAAAAAGCAACAAACAATGGTTGCACAAAGAGATGTAGGAGTAAATCAAATATTTGCTTTGTTCTAAATAGGATAAAGTTTAATTAAGAAGAGGCATAATGTATATAAATGTATCTAAAAACTCCTCACCACACACACATGCACATATACACACATAACAAACAGAAACCAGGTATGGCATTCAAGACTCTATAGAAAATACACATGTTTCAATAATTTACCATCATAATTGCATGACACTCGTAGATACATTACACAATGTTGCAAACAAATCATCTTTGTCATGCAACAGATACTATAACAAGTATTGAAGGCACGATATATATTCTGTTATGCAAATTATCAACAACCTTATGTGCTACACAACGTTACAGGAGACAGAGCATCCAAACCATAGTTATTTGAGTCCAAACATATGATAAAAAATAGATGCTAAAAAAACCCTATCACCAATAATAATAATAATCCTTTCTACTATAAGAACAAGGCCTGAAATTTGATAGGAGGGAATTAGCCGATTATAGACTCCTCTGCTCAACTGGTACTTATTTCGTCAACCCTGAAACGATGAAAGGCAAAGTTGGTATCAAGGGAATGTGACCTCGAATATAAAGACAAATAAAATGTCACTAAACATTTCGTCTGATATACCAACGATTCTGCAAACTCACAGCCTTAATAACAACAATAATAATCCTTTCTACTATAAGCAAAAGGCCTGAAATTTTCGTGAAAGGGGTCAGTCGATTACATCGACCTCAGTGTGTAACTGGTGCTTATTTAATCAACCCCGAAAGGATGAAAGGTAAAGTCAACCTCGGCGGAATTTGAACTCAGAACGTTACGGCAGACGAAATACCGCTAAGCATTTTCTCCCGGTGTGCCAAAGATTCTGCCAGCTCGCCGCTTTTACAACAATAATAATAAGGACAATACCAAATAGCGCAGGACCATTCAGAGTCCTTAATAAATTAGGGTAAACAGCTGAGGCTGGTTGATGGCCTATTGTGAAGTTAAATTTTAAACGAACAAAGAAACTGTTAGTAGATAGAGACAGGGTTGATATAAACACACACATCTATACACACACATACACGCAAACAAACGTTCACATATCCACATCCGTATATACACACACTCACACATTCACATATACACGCATGCATCCATATACACATATATAAACACGGGCACACTACATACACTATACAGAGATTTATAAATATTACAGGTGCAGGTGTGGGTATTCAGTAAGAAGCTTGCTTCTTAACCACATGGTTACGGGTTCAGTGGTACTGCGTGCCTCCTTGAGCAAGTGTCTTTTACTATCGCTTCCTTCGAGCCGACAAAAGCTTTGTGAGTGGATTTGGTATACGGAAACTGAAAGAAGCCCTATATATATATATATATATATATATATATATATATATATATATATATAGCAATGAGAAAATGGAGGAGAATATGCGGTATCCATCGACTTGCAGACAGTGTATTCCGTTGATTAATTTGTTTATTTTATAACTAAAACGAGATAAACCACAATATACAGATGCTTATGACATACCATGTCATATTAACAATTAAGGTTACAAATATAAAGTACATTTAGCAATTGGAGAATGTACAGAAACTTACAGCTGTTTCGGCCTAGCGTTGGCATGCCCCATTCTATCTCTATACCTCCTGTGCGCCGGAGTAATTAGCAGATGAAATGATGTAATGGAGGTACATGCATGATTCGCTAAGCCTCTTCAGAGATTTACAAAATTCAATACAAATATAAAATAAAAATAAGAATAAAGTAAAAATAAAAATAAATGAAAGATGAAAATATAAAAATATAAGGCACATAAAAGCCTACAAACAGTATATAAAACCATATAAATAGTTATAAACACTCCAAAACACATGCTTGTGCCTGTGTACATAACCATACGTAGATATCTATGGATACAAAAGCATAGATAGATGAGTACATATGTGTGTCCAGATGTACGTCAACAGTCACTGTCACCACATGTGAGGGGGAAATATACATATATATATATATATATATATATATATATATATATATGTCCCCTCACACATACGTACATACATACATATAATTATACACAAATATTCCCATACGTACATGATCCCTGGTATGAACGTTATTCATTGCGTTTTGAAAGCTGTTTATGTTAAAATTTGTTGGGTGCGTGCGTGTCAGTTCTGTATGTGGCGGATGGGTCTATGTGGAAGTTATTTCTAGAGGAGTTATTGATACTCTAATAGTAATAATAATAATAATGATGATGATAACAACAACAACAACAACAGCAGCAACAATAGTAACAATAATAATAATAATATGCCAACTTTTTGAACTTTGTGATGAGGTACTCCGTTATTCTTCCTATGGAGAAGATCAGGTCATTCCAGTAGTGGGCATTAGATAGATAGATAGATAGATAGATAGATAGATAGATAGATAGATAGATGTATATGTGCGTGTGTGTGTGTGTGTGTAAATGTATATGTACATATTTTTATAGACATACATACATTATATACATATATATATATATACAGACTCAAACACACACACTTATATACACATTCATACACGCATATAAGTGCGTACGTGTGTGCATTATGTACAGAATTCAAATTCTAGTGTGTTAGATGCAGTAATCTCTTCACTGGAACAGTGTGTTTATGTCCAGCCATATGCACTTTTCTCTGATACAAAAAATAAGAACATAGTAAGCATATCAATAGTTGTTAAAATTTAGCAAAATTATATTGGTTTCAAATTCTGAGAGTTCGAAGGCTCTGACAAGGCTCAGAGTAGGAATAGTTTGGTGTTGTTGTTTGTTCCTTCTCGAGCCATGCCTGGCTCATAAGGGTCAATTTTCCGATTTCATTGGCGTATAGGTTCCCTACCTGGACGGGACACCGGTTCGTCGCAGATGGGCTGCTAGATGCAGGAGGGTAGAGTAAGAGAAAGTTGTGGCGAAAGAGTCAGCAGAAGTTCGCCATTACTTTCAGCTGGAGCCGCGTGGAGCTAAGGTGTTTTGCTCATAAACACACACATCACCAGGTCTGAGATTCGAACTCGTGATCCCTCGACCACGAGTCCGCTGCTCTAACCATTAGGCCATGTACCTCCACAGGTAGGTAACTTAAATTCAAAAATGGCAGTAATAAAACATTGTTGTGTAATTTGGAGAGTTTAATAAAAGACAAATTAAATAAATTGATATTGACTTTGAGGATTTTTACACATACGTATTATATACTCAATAATTTGCATTAAAATGAGTGTGAAGAACAGTTGAGAAGAGGAGAGGTGTTACTATAGTTTTCAAAGTTACTGTTTCATAGATCTTTTGAAAAAGAGTAAATTTTCAGCTGACAAAAAAAAAAAGATTTGTTAAAATGGCACAAGTTGTATAATGGTATTTTGTAAAGCAGCACTACAATTTATTTTTAACAATGTTGTATACTTTGATATAAACATCAGGACCAACTGTGCGAAGTAGCTATTGAAATGTATATATTTCTATTATTGGATTACATTCAACATCTATTTTGCCAACAACTGAAGTCTCCAAGATAAAGTGATCTGTTCATTATCGAAATGAACTGTATCTATGCTTGCTTTTATTACAAGCTCATTTCTATTAAGTAAAAAGTAACTAGCGATTAAAAGCTGATCAGAAATATAGTTTTTTAACCGACAGCTCCACAATTGTTTACTTTTGGATAAGAAATTTGTTTTATTACTTTACAGACAATTATCATTGGCCGTTCAATGTTCAAAGAATACTGTCTGTCCTACAGAACAGAAAATCTCTGATCAATACGCTTTTTATGGATGTGGTAAGTATTTCCTCTTTCAATGATATTTTTAATAACTCCAGGAAAATATTGTTTTTAAAAAATATTAATATCCAAGGCGGTGCCCCAGCATGACCGCAGTTAAATAATTGAAACAAATAAAAGATCAATGATAAAAATATTCCAGCAAAAAATATAATAAATTCAAATTCATATGAGTTATTAATATTGACTTCAAATCTTGGCACCAGGGCAGCAATTTTCAGGAGAAGGGGTAAATCGATTGCCTCGACACCATGTACTTAACTGGAACTTAATTTATTGACTCCGAAAGGATGACAAGTAAAGTCGAACTCAAGAGGTGAAGACGGACAAAATACCGCTAAATATTTTGCCCGACCTGCTAACGACCGTCAGTTACTGTTATCAGCTATATAAAAGTGACGAGCTGGAAGAATCGTTAGCACGCCAGACAAAATGTTCTGAGTTCAAATTCCGCCAATATCAACATTGCTTTACATCCTTTCGGAATCAATAAATTAATTACTAGTTGGGCACTGAGGTTGATTACACTAAAATCTGAAACCAATATTATCAAGAAATATCGCTTTAGCTATACTTAAGAGTAGTTATATGTAGCTTTTTGTCAAAATGCATCAGAAATGCATTTTCAACTAATTCTTCCTGTGCTCCTATGACTGAAGTACATTCATAAAAACCTAATAATGCCATTATGAAATATATATAAAAAAAAATTTATTCAGTTACTCTACATTGTTATTGGCACTCCGTCGCTTACGACGTTGAGGGTGAGGGTTCCAGTTGATTCGATCAACGGAACAGCCTGCTCGTGAAATTAACGTGCAAGTGACTGAGCACTCCACAGACACGTGTACCCTTAACGTAGTTCTCGGAGATATTCAGCGTGACACAGTGTGACAAGGCTGACCCTTTGAATTACAGGCACAACAGAAACAGGAAGTAAGAGTGAAAGAAATTTATGGTGAAAGAGTACAGCAGGGTTCGCCACCATCCCCTGCCGGAGCCTCGCGAAGCTTTAGGTGTTTTCGCTCAATAAACACTCACAACGCCCGGTCTGGGAATCGAAACCGCGATCCTATGACCGCGAGTCCGCTGCCCTAACCACTGGGCCATTGCGCCTCCAGAGTTACTCTACAGATATAGCACTGCATCCATTTGTGCCTTCTGATGCATTTTAGAAATAATATATATCTAAAGTTATATTAATGATGCGCTCTGTAGAAACATAAATTATATAAATTTTCTGAAGTTTCACTGACTCTTTACCAAAGGTGACTTTAATGTTATGAGTGTTTAATGGCTTAGACAGATTCAGCTTCTTTCTTATTCATTTTTCCGGTCCAAGAAACTTTGGGTTGCACTTCTATAAATCCTTCAAGGATAGCGTACATGTGGACGCAAACACCCCACATACAATATACTCATCATATATACTATATATATTCATCGTTGCTTTCTCGTCCATTTATCCGTGGATCAGAGTTTACTGAGGCAAATTTTCTACACCTGGATGCCATTCATGTCACAACCCCTCATCTGTTTCCAAGCAGGTGGCCAGACATGTTTTTACAGAAGATTGGAAATAACATTAGTTTACAACAATTTTATGATTTCAAGAGAAGAAAACACAAATATATATATATATATATATATATATATATTTATATATATATATATATATATATATATATATATATATATATATATATATATATATATATATATATATATATATATATATATATATATATATATATATATATATATATATATATATATATATATATATATATATATATATATATATATATATATATATATATACAGGCGTAGAAGTGGCTGTGTGGTAAGTAGCTTGCTTACCAACCACATGGTTCCGGGTTCATTCCCACTGCGTGGCATCTTGGGCAAGTGTCTTCTACTATAGCCTCGGGCCGACCAAAGCCTTGTGAGTGGCTTTGGTAGACGGAAACTGAAAGAAGCCTGTCGTATATATGTATATATATGTGTGTATATGTTTGTGTGTCTGTGTTTGTCCCCAACATTGCTTGACAACCGATGCTGGTGTGTTTACGTCCCCATAACTTAGCGGTTCGACAAAAGAGACCGATAGACTAAGTACTAGGCTTCCAAAGAATAAGTCCTGGAGTCAATTTGCTCGACTAAAGGCGGTGCTCCAGAGAATCCTAAAAAATCCAGGCCCCGGCATAAACGAGACCAAGAGTTGTAAATAGTACATAGCTGAACGGGTGAGGATACTGAAAGACTCCTTCGATCCGGGGAACATCCTTAACTGCAGAATGAAGGTCTTCGGACAATGGTTGCACTCCAGGAAATCACTGCTGGCCTACTGAGACCCACATGATAACAGGGTCATTTACGATTGACAACCAAAAGGAGACAATCTTCTGCTGTTGACAGAGTAATGAAGTCTTTCTCTTCCATTTTATTAAGAGACCACATGATAGAAAGGCCATAAGCCAACGAGTTTGGGATGTGACGATACGCTGTAAAGCTAAGCGCTTTATCGACATGAAACCAAGGGTAACCCCATAAACCGGCCTTATCTAACTTTATATAATATACTGCTCTGTAACTTAGAGTGTACTTCTATTTCGGATTTATGTTTTACCGACGATATATATATATATATATATATAAGATAAAAAAGAGTGAAAAACTACAGAAGGCTTGTGTTATATGGTTAAAGTATATATTTAAATCGTTATGTTAGAAAAATGTTATAAAATTTTGAGTATAGTAACATTGTTTTTGGAGAAATAACCGGTTTCGTATTTTCTTTTCAAATTTCTCACATTTCTCTACCTGTATCGTGTCATGTCTTCACTATGGTGTAAAATATGGAGTTCTAGATAGGGGAAGGTAATCAAGGATTTTTTCCGGTATAAGGGAGATAATAAGTGAGATTTGATTAATTTAACATGATTTGGTTTAGAAGGAATAGAGTGTTACAAGTGGTTAGGTTTTGCTTTATATTTTTTTCAATGAGGTGAGTTTCCTTATTTAAAAATGTTAGAAATGGTTGAGTTTTGGGTTATATTTTTCAATGAAGAAGGTTTCCTTATTTAATCTAATTTGTGTTGGTGTTCCAATGGCACATTGATAGAATGGAAAGATTACAAATTGTGATAGCATTTGTTTTGCGCATTTCTCAATATGTTCACTAAAGGGTATCATTCTGCATTCTTGGAATGCAATCTGCTGTCGATACAGAGTGCATCTGCGTCTGAGCGAGGATTAAATAAAAAGCGAACAAACGGAAAATATGACATACCTGTATATATGATTCAAAACACGTGCTGTAAATAAACAATATTCATGTATGTGTGTGAGTGTATGTTTCTCTGTGTGTGAGTGTATGTTTCTGTGTGTGAGTGTATGTTTCTGTGTTTGTGAGTGTATGTTTCTGTGTGTGTGAATGTATGTTTGTGTGTGTGTGTACACACACATATACATGAACATATAAATGTTTTTACAAAGTTGAATTATAGGCTCAGTCACACGCACACATACACACACACCAACACACAAACACAAGCGTATGGTTAAACACATTTAAATGTTGTTCTCTATTATTGGTTATAAATAATTGAATATTCCCCAACTTAAGAACTGAAATATGTTGATATTTGTTTTGTTCAATACACGCAATTTCTTTATTTTTTGCTTTTGCAGAAACCAGTTGCAACGGTGATGCATTTGATAAGTGTAGTCGTACTTTGAAACAACCACTAAACAGCACAAGAGAAGAGCAATGCGGGTAAATATAGAACCATATCCTCCAAAAGACATTCAATGTAGTAATATAACTTCATAAAAGAGACATTCAGATAAGGACTTGCATGATATCTAGTTTCATTTATACTACTTTTAATATCATTCGTTATATCTTAATTTTTATGAAATACGGATCATATAGACCAGGGGTTTTCAAATTGTGGTCCGCGGACCACAGGGGGTCCGCAAGGACAAGACAGGGGGTCCGTAGACAGCAAATACTTTTTATGGGCAATTTGATTTTATATATGTTTTTTAATCGAAATCTTTTAATTGACAATAAACCAATTTGTTAAATACTGTTAAATAAATAAATGTAAAAATATATGTTATTTTAAGCAAATATTTATGTATAAATTTCATAAGCGTTTATAAGGGGGTCCCTAAGGTAAAGCTTGAAATATAAAGGGGTCCGCAAGTCAAAAAGTTTGAAAACCCCTGATATAGACTAATGTGCTTTTGAGGAACTACTTGAAGACTTTATCTTCATATTGTGCATCTATCACAACTCTGCTTGGTGACGGTATTCCATTCTTAATTCATATATGTAACTCATTAAAAGTAATGTAATTCAATGTTTTACTTAAGAGTGGGCTAAATTGTTATATTCAAGGAAGAAATGTGTCTCATATTTTTTCAAGTTTCACTGCTTGCAAAAGGAGATGAAGGGAAAAGAAACTTTATATTGCTAGTATTTGAAACAAGTCATCTGAGACATTAAATAAGATATTGTAAAATATACAGTAAGAAACTATACCATCCCACAAATTTCAAACACAATTTACTTTTGGTATTAGTTGTGGCCAAACGATTAGAACATAGGTCTAAAAATTAGAATTTTTATATTAAATGGCCAAAGTTATATTTAATTTGCAATATAATATTACTGGGCCAAAAGTTTGGAGCATAGGTCTGAAAATTAGAATTTTTATATTTGATGTTGAAATATATATCTTGTATATTTGAATCGAATTGTACTTGAACATAACAATTTTAGTTTGTAAAAAAATGTTTCAAACTTTTAACCTCGACTGTAGTGTTATTTTTATTATTTAAGATGCCGTGGGCAGACGAATGGCAAAATCTTTAGAGGATCTTTTTTAAAACGGGGGCCACATTTTTCATTAACGAAACACTTTGAAACTTGGAACACTGGTAGAATGTGTCATATAAAACATCTTTTTCTCTTAGTCTTCTTAAAAAAAAAAGAAATCCATAAATTATTCCATGTTAAAGTTGTCGTATTTCTGTAATTTCAACCAATCACTGACGTCCATTCAGCCGATATACATTAAGTGCCGACTACATAAACAAACGATTCTGAAACAATTAACTCTAACCCTAACCCTAACTCTAACCCTAAGCCTAACCCTAACTCTAACCCTAAGCCTAACCCTAGGGTTAGCGTTAGGGTTAGGGTTAGGGTTAGAGTTAGGGTTAGGGTTAAAGCAAATTTAAAATGAAAAAAGCAAATAAAACGAAGAATCGTTTGTTTATGTAGTCGGCACTTAATGTATATCGGCTGAATGGACGTCAGTGATTGGTTGAAATTATCGAAATAAGACAATTTTTTACATGAAATAAATTCGAATACAAAAATATTTTTCTGTTCTATAACACAAAATAGATAAGTATACGAAGTTTGAAAGTCTTTCGGTACCAAAAACACTACGTAAAACATTAATGAAAAATGTGGCCCCCGTTTTAAAAAAGATCCTCTTTAGAGTATGTAATAAAATGCTTTGCATTATTTGTTACAATTCTTTACCTTTTGATTTCACGTTTGCTGAGGTGAACTTTGCTTTCATCACTCCAAAGGTGATAAAATAAAGAACCCGTCAAACACTGCGGTGAACATAATCGTGTAGTCTCTTCCACTCAACTGTGAGATGTTATGCCTACGTTGGAAGAGATTATTATTATTATTATTATTATTATTATTATTATTATTATTATTATTATTATTATTATTATTATTATCATTATTGAGTGAGAAAGCAGTGCATGCCATCAAAGTAACACTGGAGTAAAATATATATGAAGTCCTGTTTACCCATCATGACTACCCATCATTTAGGGGTACACCAGCCACATGCATCACAACCAAGTGTGCGCGACATGGTAATTTCATATCCAGATAAACAGTGCAGGTGGGGCCCAGTTAGAATTTTCTTCCGGTCGGGTAGCCCATCCGGTTCAAAATGTCTCTTGATAAGGTATGTTTAAAGATGTTGAACGAAACACCTATGTTTCCAGAGGTGAATTATTTAAATACCAAAGAATTCCTCTCAACACATGGCTATGATGCTCCCGCACTACTTCTGCTCGTGATCAAAGATGCACATATCGTCAGCCACCGAGGGTTCAACTGGTTAAGGTCAAATAACTGACAAGCAAATCTGTGGTACTGAGCAGAATATTTGCTCCAGCCCATCTTTTATACCAAGACAAAAAACAGTGTACATGATAACACTTCCAATCAGTTAAAATTGAAAGCCATGACATCCACTGTCTGGTACTGCATCAGGGCATTTATTATTATTTATATTTATATATTATATTTATTATTATTAGTATTATTATTATTATTATTATTATTATCATCATCATTATTATTATTATTATTATTATTATCATCATCATTATTATTATTATTATTCAGTAGTTTTATTTTTATAACGTGCTTTCACTTCACTACCGAGCGCAGCTCTGTGCGCCTTGGGTATGTGCTGTGGTTTGCTGTGGTGCTCTTATGTTTACTGTATTGAAAGTGTTTTGCGTAGAATGTGTGCAGTACCCAGTAGTTCAATTTTCTGTATGTTATATATATTTGTAAGTCCTGCTATTTTTGTTATGTATTTGTCTGAATATTTTTTTATTATACCTAAGGCACCTACTATGATAGGAATTGTTTCTGTTTTTAGATTCCACATTCGAGTTATCTCTATTTCCAGGTCTTTGTATTTTGAAAGTTTTTCCATTTCTTTTAGAGAAACGTTGTCATCTGCTGGTATTGATACATCAATTAGAAAGCATTATTATTATTATTATTATTATTATTATTATTATTATTATTATTATTATTATTATTATTATCGAGGCGGCGAGCTGGCAGAATCGTTAGCTTGCCAGGCGAAATGCTTAGCGGTAATTCGCCTGTCGTTACGAGGTCGACTTTGCCTTTCATCCTTTCGGGTCGATAAATTAAGTACCAGTCAAGTGCTGGGGTCGATATGATAGATTGTCCCCACCCCACAAAAATCCAGGCCATGTATCTATTGTAGAAAGGATTATTATTATTATTATTATTATTATTATTATTATTATTATTATTATTCAGTAGTTTTATTTTATAACGTGCTTTCACTTCACTACCGAGCGCAGCTTTGTGTGCCTTGGGTATGTGCTGTGGTTTGCTGTGATGTTCTTATGGTTACTGTATTGAAAGTGTTTTGCGCAGGATGTGTGCAGTGCCCAGTAGTGCAATGTTCTGTATGTTATATATATTTGTAAGTCCTGGTGTTTTTGTTATGTATTTGTCTGAATATTTTTTATTATACCTAGGGCACCTACTATGATAGGAATTGTTTCTGTTTTTAGATTCCGCATTCAAGTTACCTCTATTTCCAGGTCTTTGTATTTTGAAAGTTTTTCCATTTCTTTTAGGGAAACGTTGTGATCTGCTGGTATTTATATATCAATTAGAAAGCATTTTTTTTTTTCATGATCTTTGACAACTATATCTGGTCTATTGGCCTTTATCATCATCATCAAGGCCGTAAGCTGGCAGAATCGTTAGCCCACCGGGCGAAATGCTTAGCGGTATTTTGTCTGGAGCTACGTTCTGAGTTCAAATTCCGCCAAAATTGACTTTGTCTTTCATTCCTTCGAGGTCGATAAATTAAGTACCAGTGAAACACTCAGGTCGATGCGATCGACTAGTAATCTCCCCCATTCCAGACCTTGTGCCTATTGTAGAAAGGATTATTACTATTGTTATTATTGAAGGAGAGAGCAGTACATGCCATCAAAGTGACACTGGAGTAAAATATACGAAGCCCATTATACCCATCATGATTACCCATCTGATAAGGGTACACTAGATGCATGCATCACAACTATATGTGTGCGACATGGTGATCTCATATCAAGATAAACAGTGCATCACTTTGCAGGTGGAGCCCAGTTAGAATTCTTTTCAAGTTGAGTAGCCCATCCCGATCAACAGGTCCCTGAATAAGGGTTGTTAAAGAACGTTGAACGAAACACCCATGTTTCCAAAGGTGAATTATCCAAACCTCATAGAATTTCTCTCAATACATGGCTAGGATGCTCCCGCACTATTTTTGCTCGTGATTAGAGATGCACATATCGTCATCTACTAAGAGGCATGCTCAACTGGTTATGGTCAAACAACTGACAAGCAAATCTGTGGTATTGAGTAGAATATTTGCTGTAGCCCATCTTTTATACCAAAACAAAACAATGTACATGATAACACTTTCAGTCAGTTAAGATCAGAAGCTTATTATTGTTGTTGTTATTGTTATTATTATTATTATTATCATCATTATTATTATTATTATTATTATTATTATTATTATTATTATTATTATTATTATTATTATTATGATGATGATGTTAAGGCAGCGAAGTCGTAGAATCGTTAGCACGCTGGACGAGATGCATAGCGACATTTCGTCCGTCGCTATATCCTGAGTTCAAATTTCGCTGTGGTCGTCTTTGCCTTTCAGCCTTTCGAGATCGATAAATTAAGTACCATTGAAATACTGGAGTCGATGTAATCGACTCATCCCCTCTCTCAAAATTGCTGCCCTTGTGGCAAAATTTGAAACCGTTATTATTATTGTTATTATTACTATTATTATCAAGGCAGTGAGCCGGCAGGATCGTTAGCACGACGGGCGAAATGCTTAGCGATATTTCTCTCTTCGCTAAGTTTTGGGTTCAAATTCTACCGATCTTGACTTTATCTTTTGGCGTCGATAAAATGAGTACCAGTTGTGCACTGGCATTGATGTAATCGACTATCCCCTTCCCCTCAAAATTTCAGCCATGTGCCTTTAAGCATCATCATTATTATTATTATTATTATTATTATTATTATTATTATTATCATCATCATCATCATTATCATCATCATCAAGGCGGAGAGTTGGCATAATCGTTTGTACGCCGGGCGAAATGCTTTGCGATATTTCGTCTGTTCTATGTTCTGAGTTCAAATTCCGCCGAGGTCGACTTTGCTTTTCATCCTTTCGGTGTCGATAAATTACGTACTAATAAATTACCTACCAATGAAACACTGCTTCCCCAAAATGGCTGCTCTTGTGGAAAAATTGGAAACCATTATTATTATTATTATTATTATTATTGTTGTTGTTGTTGTTGTTGTTATTATTATTATTATTATTATTATTATTATTATTATTATTATTATTATTATTATTATTATTAAGGCAGAGAGATGGCAGAATCTTAGCACGCCGGGCGAAATGCTCAGCGGTATTTCATCTGCGGCTATGTTCTGTGTCCCGCTGAAGTTGACTATGCCTTTCATCCGTTCGGGGTTGATAAATTAAGTACCAGTCGAGTTCTGTGAGTCGATGTAATTGACTTATTCCCTCACCCAAATTTGAGGCCTTGTGCTTCCAGTACAAAGGATTATTATTATTGTAAAGGCGGAAAGCTGGCAGATTTGTTAGCGTTCCGGACGAAATACTTAGCAGTATTTCGCCCGTCGCTACGTTCTGAGTTCAAATTCCACCAAGTTTAACTTTTCCTCTCATCCTTTCGGGGTCGATAAATAAGTACCAGTTAAACACTAGTATCGATGAAACCATTATTATTCTTGTTGATGTTGTTGTTCGTCCATTGTCACGTATAGCACATCGATTCCGTAAGTTCGTTGTTACAGACTTATATATTGAACATTAGTTGTCGTTATATAGATAAACTAACTAGGTCCTTAGGAATTAGTTTTTCTCAATCTGTAGCCTTTAGGGACTAAATTGAGGTTTCTTTAACAAGCACATCAATTTTTGTTTAATAATAAAAATGGCAGATGATGATTGTTGTGCCGCTGAAAAGAAGAACCAGTTATCCGCAAATCAAAACAGCCAAATTGTAAAAGTCAGTGACATCAACAGCAGCAGCAAAAACAACAACAACATGAAAGTAACATTGAAGGTAACATGAAAGTAACTTTCCGCTGCTAAAACTTTCAGTATGTGCCATCTCAGGAACAACAAAAGCGATGAATGACAACAAAAATCAAAAATAACACTAGCGAGAACACTGTCACCTCCAAAAACCACCGCTTTTGGCCACATCAAACCCACCACCACCAACATTTTTGACGAAAATGAATTTTAAAGTGCAAAATGAATGTTGGAGAAATGTGGGTGAAATGCGGCGCTGAATGTTCCTAGATCGGTCCAGCAAGTTGCTAATTTGCGGACAGCTTTATACGAAACTTGAGCAAGAAGTAGAACAGAGTAGGAAACACACCAGCAGATAGTAAAATGTTTGGCACCAATTTGGAAGTGCAAAACTTACATAGCCAAGAGTAAAAAATGGAAGTGAGGTTTACCTCAGAAGAAAAGGCCAAAAAGCACTCAACAACCACCCTAACGAGTGTTAAACTCATCCTCAGCCCCATTTACTTTGGTTGAAGTGTGTTTAAAATAAGAATATTAAATATGCCACCAGAAATCAACATCCGCTGGTTGGTGGAAGCGGTTCTCTTTGACATAAAAGAGAAAGCCAGTATTCTGCAGATATTGAGAATACTGAAGAACATGTGGAGTTGTTAACACAGGCAGATCTGCCAAATATCGAGGCCATCTCTAACTTCATAACGCTACCTGATTGCACAAACCTTCACGTGGTTGTTGAGAGTAGAAGGACAAAGTGTCACTTGTGCGAGGGCACAAATAACATTAAAGCTTTTTACCCACATCAAAGGAACGGGCGTGCTTTAAGCGTGCGACTGTAAATTGGGGAATGGTAGTTGTGAGAGGACACTTGTCCAAGACAAGTGATGAGACAGACCTTGATTTTTGTAGGGCTTCCACGAGTAGTCCTCAGAGGTTCTCCTATGCTGGGAAATTGTTCTTTGAATCTTTGTGTTTATTTTTAGATAATTCTCTTGTTTACATTTTTTTATGTAATCCCATATCACATCGTCTTGTGCTGGCCTTGATATCTTTATCAATTTTGTGGTTAATAAAGAGGTCATCATTTTGGCAAAGGGCAGTAGAAACGTTTGAGCATCAGAGAAATTGCCTTGCTGTATTTGTTCCAAACCTTTGCGTTCTCACTTCAAATCCCGCAAAGGGAACTTTGCCTTTCATATCTCTGCGATCAAGAAAATAAAATGACAATTATGCTCTTGAGCCGATCGTTTCAACAAACCCATCCCCTCATAAGTGCTGGTTTCATGCGTAAAACAAAATAAAGAGGCGGCGTACTAGCAGGAACGTTAGTATTGGACATATACCTTCTGGTATTTCTTTCGGCTCTATAATTCTGATTTCAAATCCTGTCTTTCATCCTCTCAGGGTCGATAAAATAAAGTCGTATCGGAAAATATAGATTATTTTATTCTTTTGCTTGTCCAAAGCATTTTCATGTTTGTCATAATCGTCCACGCTTGTATTCAAACTTTTCTTTAGCTCTTTCTTCAAACGTCCTGAGTAATACAAAGCTATCCTTTAAGTTCCAAATTACATTGGTGATTGTAAATATTGCGAATGTGCAACATATATGGTGCATGGTGGTTAAGGACAGACATCCTGTGAATCTCAAGTGATGCACAAGACAGACAAAGGATTAATTAAAGAACACAAGGAAAACATTGTGAGTAGTGTCGTATTTCAATGCAAATTCTATCGCTTCAACAATATGTTTTCTTTTCTCGCTCTTCCTAGGTATTATAAAGAAGTACGTGACTGTATTGATAAATCCAAATGTGAGGGGAGTAAGGAATATAGCGAACTTCTGGAATGTGATGGTAAGTAATTCATTATTTTTCGTAAGACAAAATCAAGGTGATTGACGGTGTGATTAACGCGAAAATAAGGTGAATTAAATAGTAGTGTATGCAATTTAGAATAGAATTATAAAAACGAATCGACCTGGATTCTACACGTTATTACTCACTCCCTTACACACAAGTCATTACAGCTTTTCTGCAACACAAAACCTTTAGCTTCCAGGCAGCATTATATTCCACTTACTCTGACTCAAAGTTACCCTTCCTCATCACTTTAATCTCATTTACTATTTCTACAACTCCCTGATCTCTTCCAATCACTATCAATTATTCTTCTCCCTTCCAGCTCTCTCTCTCTCATTCTTTCTCTCACTCTCTTTCTCTCTCCCCTTCTCTTTCTTTAACATCTATGTTACATTATCACTTCTGAAGTCACGTTCGGCAGGGACTTAAATATTCACAACCCCTCTAGGTCCAATCATTACCCTAACGACGCTGTTTTGTCAGTTGCCGAATTTTTTGCCATTCTGAACTCTCTGCAACAGTTACTACCTTAGTAGGTTGAAACTTGAAGGGTATTTGGCTGCTATTTCTAACAATGTTATACTTCTTGTGAAGAGTCATAATTAATAAAATTTATACATAGCCTCAGTAGTTTTTGTTTCTCTCTATTTCACTTCTTTATATTTCTTTAAAACAGTTGTTATTTGTTCATGATTCCCAAAATATCATGCACTACATCAGCCTGAAACTTGTTCAATGAATATATATTTTTACATTCTTGGTTTTTAGTTTTTAACTGAATTTGCTGTTGTTCATAGAAGAAAAACGTAACATATAGACAAACAACAACTTTTTACTGGCTTTATTAAATATGATACTTCCTCAAAAACAAAATTCGTTGATGTTCATATGTATTTTTTTTTCTTTTGTAGGCGCTGCAAGCCGGAATGCAATGTTCTCAATAATAATTCTTGCTTTACTAACTGTTCAGATGCTAGAGAGATATATTTCACTTTCCTAAACATCAATGAGATTTATATATATATATTTTTTATTTAGCGCACAGACTTAAACTCATCACACAGCATATATTGTTACATTTACGTATCACTTTCGCATAAGTATATATAAGAAATTAGCCTTTACTTTATCTTGTTTTCATCGATTGATACAAACTTCGACAGTAAACTAATCTTTGTGATATTATTAATATTTGCTAAAAAAAAAATATCTTTAACGTTCTTCAACACATTTTGACATAAAATAAATTTACTAATAAATATGAATAGCCCTACTGTCCTGATTAAAACGTTTCAACCTGTTGAATAAATTAATATTTACCACTAAATTGCTTGAAAATTGCTCTTACCAATTTGGATAGAACCATGCTTGTTATTCAACAACTATAACATGTAATTTATTCACATTTTCGATTAACATTTTTGTATTATACTACGCACAGAATCTTTCCGATTTCATGACTGAAAGATTCAGAACAACTTTCTCTAAATGTATTAATGTCTTATAAAGAATAAACATGCTACAATAAATAATGAATAATTTCTTTTACCATAAATATAAGAAATTCTTCTTCTTCTTCTTCTTCTTCTTCTTCTTCTTCTTCTTCTTCTTCTTCTTCTTCTTCTTTTTTTTTCTCCTTCTTCTTCTTCTTCTTCTTCTTATTATTATTATTCTCCTACTTCTTCTTTCTCTTCGTCTTCTTCTTCAGCCTTTTCTTCTTCTTCGTCTTCTTTTTCTTCGTCCTCGTCTTCTTCTTCTTCGTCCTCGTCTTCTCCTTCGGTTTCGTCATCTTCTTTTCTTCTTTTTCTTTGTCTTCTCCTTCTTCTTCTTCTTCTTCTTCTTCTTCTTCTTCTGTCTTCGTCTCGTTCTTCGTCTTTTTCTTCTTCGTCATCTTCTTCCTCAGCTTCTCCTTCTTCGTCTTCTTTTTGTTTTCTTCTTCTTCTTCTTTTTCTTTCTCTTCGTCTTCTTCATTGTCTTCTTCTTCTTCTTCTTCTTCTTCTTCTTCTTCTTCTTTGTCTTTACCTTCTTTGTTTTCTTCTTCCTCCTCTTCTTCTTCTACATCTCTTTCGTCTTCTTCTTCGTCTCCGTCTTCATCCTCTTCTTCGTTTTCTTCTTCATCTTTTTCTACTTCTTCCCTTTCTTCTTCTTCTTTGCCGTATTCTTCTCCTCTGTCTTCGTCTTCTTTGTTTTCGCTTTTTTTCTTCTTCACCTTCGTCTTCTTCTTTTTCTCCCTCTTCGCTACTTTTCCTGTTCTTCTTTTTCATCTTTCTGCTTTTCGTCTTCTTCTCCGTCTTCCTCGTCTTCTTCGGCTTCCTCTTCTTTGTTTCTTCTTCTATTTCGTCTTCTCGTTCTTCGTCTTCTTTTTTGTCTACTTCTTCCATTTCTTCTTCTACTTCTTCCTTGGTCCTCTTCGACTTCTTCGTTTTCTTCTTCGTCTTTTTCTTCCCCTTCTCCTTCTTCATTATCTTCATCTTCTTCTTTGGCTTTCTTCTTCCTCTTTTTCGTCTTCTTTTTCTTCTTCTTCGTCTTCATTTTTGTCTTCTTCTTCGTCTTCTTCTTCGTCTTCTCTTTTTCTTCTTCTTCTTCTTCTTCGGCACCTTCTTCCTTTTCTCCTTCAGCACCTCCTTCTTCTTCAAGCAAAATGCTGAGCAATATTTTGTCTGTCCTTACGTTTTAAATTCAAATTCTGCCGAGGTCGACTTTGCCCTTCATCCTGTGAGGGCCAATAAAATAAGTATCTACCAATTACTGAAGTCGATGTAATCGACTACAACTCTGATCCCAACATTTCATACTAGTGGACGATTGTTAATCCATCTTAGATGAACGTCTGGATTAACTGACTTAAGAGGTGAGACTAACAGCTTTGAAAACCTGCACAGTCGTTTCCAAGTGGTTTACAGGAACTGATTGGATTTCCCGAATGCACCTATGTAGATATGGGCAAACAGTATCAGGTCATCCAGGTCGTATCTGTATAGAGTATTCTGTCGACTAGTTGATAGAGTTAACATAGAGTGCCACAATTCGAAGTTGTTGGCTATGATAATGACTGCAAATTTGTGACCTGTAAGGCCGACCTAGATAAGCTGTATTGACAGGGACCCGGTTACTGGAAACCAAGCCCATCTTTCCCGATACGGCAAGTTTACAGAGGCCGGATTAGAGAACTCATTAGCAGGAAATTTTTAGGGACAATCATCAACAGTTGATGCTAGTTAGTCCTGAAAAAATCTGTAAATTTTGATATGGAAATACTAAGAGAGAAACTCAAAGTAGAGGGTGAGCTAATGAGTATCCTGGAAGAAATATTTAGAAAACAATACGACTGACGGCAAGATTGGCTCTTAACCGACTCTTCAACACTAAGTAGAAAGATTGCGGTGTTAAAACTAGGGTACGTACTCTAAGGCATGGAGAAACAAAAGCCGTTCGACAGACCAGTGGGTAGATGTTCAACTAGGAAAACAAAGAAACAATTTGGTCTTTGATGGATCGGGAGAGGCACATGATATTTGATTCGGAACTGATATGTGTGTCTTTTCAGTGGCACTTCCCTCAACTATTTGTGGCAGATGGTGAACTTTACCGCCTACCTCACAGCTCTCGACTGGTGGTGAAGAGTTCTGCGAAAAGTCGATAATGGCTGATGAAATGGGAAGCGATGACAGACTGCACGATAGAGATGTTGCCACGGCTGGACGATCTCCCTACGAGCTTTATCATAATATGCCAGACTTGTATGGGGGCCTCGTGAGAGAGGTCTGCCTCAACTGGCAGCAGAACGGGAGATTTCTCAGTCCGGCAAAAAGAGGGATAGTGTTGCTACTGAAAAATAACCTGAACAAAGAGGGTGACTTTAATAACTTCAGGCCCGTAAGTCTATTTAACGTAGAGTTGAAGGCTTTGTCTAAAGTGTTATCAAAGTGGTCGGAGCTTGTCATCGATACTCTGATAGGTGAGGCACAAATATGCACCGTACCAACAGATGTATCCACGATAGCCCCTACCTTTCCCGATACATGATGTAAAAGGTAGCTATAGTACCTGGTATGTGTGGAGCCCTGATCAGTTTAGATCAGTCGAAAATATTTTATGAGGACAACCATCAATACTTGGAGACTGTCCTGAGGGCGGTTAGTTTTGAGACCATCTTCAGAAACTGGATCACTGCAATGTACAGTGATATTTGTTTGGTGGTCAGAATAAACGTCCACTTGTCAGAACCGTTTAGTATGCTGTGCTAGGTCTACCAAAAATGTAATCTTTCCCTATTTCTATACGTACTTACTCTATATCCCGCGAGAACTGGGATGTGGAAGGTCCGTGTTTGAATATGTAGATTATATGACCGTTATAGTGTCGGATATGAAAGACATCGAAGTGATCAGCACTGCTCTGAGGAAGTGAAGCGTTGATAGGAGTAAAAATTAACCAGGCGTCAGTGGGCCTGCTGCTCGGCACCTGTCCAACAGCGTCGTAAGGTTTAGTTTGGTCCAAACTTCCAAGTGGGCAAGAACTGGAAAGAGGTGACGTGGAATATGGTTAGACTCACACGGAAATGGGCCAAAAACGAACTATCCCTGAAGGGCTGGATCAAAGTGAGGAGTGCTTACATTGTATCCGTCATTGACAGCCATGCCTTGTCCCGTTTACTGACTGACCAGATTGGAGCGCTTGCTCCTCCGCTTTCTGTATAGGGGATGTTGTCCTTTTGTCAGACAGTTTATTTGCTGTCAACACCCAGTGAGTTGAGGACTAGGCATACCGTGGCTAGCGTTTCCTTGACAGAGAACAGATGTGGTGACCGTTTGTTATATGCACTTTTCTGCAGTTCGTCTCTGGCTGAGCTGCAGTCCTAGTTTACGCGCAGACCAGGGTAGTATGCGTGACTCCTAGAAAGCTGTCAGGCACTCACAGATCTCCGCCAGTCCGACAGTGCGGTCAGTGGATATTCTGTCATGGCGTTCTGCCAAGCAGAGTTGCTGTTTCTTTAAAGACCGGTGAATGTAGCGTGATGAGTCCATGTAAATTGGTTTACTCTAACTATGCGTCAGTAGGGTGAAATTTACGGAGGAGAGAAAAGTACTTTGCATAGTGCACCTGGTGACTCGGATTCGTGAGGTTCCTTAGTTTCCTCTGGATGGTGCAGTTTCGTATTGGAGAATATTTATGGCTGCTAATATTTTGTTTATTGCGTTCAAATACCACTGAAACTAGCTTTGCTTTTCATCCTTTCGGAATCGATAATTTAAAATACTAATGAAGGACAAGAGTTGATGAATTCGACAAACACCCTCCCTTCAAAAACTATAGGTATTGTGCCTAAATCAGAAACCATTATTATGTTTAGGACTCGGAGCAGAACTAGTGAGGAAAGAAAAAGAAAATTGTCTAACTTGAATTACGTGACTCTTTATACTGTTATTCTGTTACTTGTTTCAGTCATTTGACTGCATCCATGATGGAGCATCGCTTTGAAGGGATTTAGCCGAACAAATCGACCCCAGGACATATTTTTAAAGCCTGGTACTTATTCTATCGGATTCTTTTTCCGAACCGCTAAGTTACGGGGACATTAACACACCAACACCGGTTGTCAAGCAGTGATGGGAGGACAAACACAGACACACACATTTATCTACGACTGGCTTCTTTCAGTTTCCTCTAACAAATCCACTTAGATTTCATGAGAAGTCATCAGTTGTGGGGAAACCAAACAAATTGCTTCTTAGTGTAAAGAAATGTTCTTATCCAGACACCCAAGACGGGTCCCCCACACATATATCTATATACACATGGATATTTATAATCGTTTTAAAACTTCTGATATGACCCTATTGTTTGCTGTTGCTACAAAAAAATTACGTAGCCTAAGTAACCATACACATGCACACCACCTTAATGACAACATCCCAGCGACTTACGGAAGGTCAGCCTCTCAAGCCTTTGGAAATATTAAACATTGAGACCAAAGATATAGCATTTAGAGTAGATATAGAAGAAAGAGTAAAACACTAACGAAGATGCAGGCCTTTATTTTGATCAAAGCTCATAAGTTTAACTTTGTTTCTAACGCCAAATTGCTGTCGACTCAACCCTGCGCAGTCTGAGATCAGCTTGGTGAGCAAGCAGATGATCGGGAAGATAAATCACGACATTAGAAGGACCTCCAGTCTAGGCTTTTGGAGCAACACTAGCGATATCATAACATGGCTTAAAACCGATAGTGGCAGAGGTAGGGCAAGTTATACCTAATTTGATTTTTACCAGTCTTTATCGAGAGAATTTCTGTATAAGGTACTGGATTTCGCTGAGATTTTGCTGGGATTAGTGACGAGGACATGTGCATTGTCATACATGCCAGAAGAACTCTACATTTCAGTAATGAGTGAGCCTGAGTCAAATGCATGGATTCAGGCGGCTTCTTCATCATAGTGATGGGCATATCTGACAGTGCTGACGTGAATGGCCTTGTTTTGTCATTTTTCACCCTAAAAAATTCCTTCCAGGTAGTTTTAGCCTGTACCATGACCATACTTTGTCAATATCGAGAGAAGCAAACGGCCAAACACTCTATACATACAAACGTACATACATACATACATACATACATAAGTTATAGATAGATAGATAGATAGATAGATAGATAGATAGATAGATAGATATAAATTATATATACATATATATATTATTATTATTATTATTATTATCATCATTATTATTATTAATTTATAATAAAAGGTGCTACAAGTGGCACCAGTACGCTAAAAATAGCAGTCAGAAAACGACTACAACCACAATTTTTCACTGAGACACATTAATTGAAATCGGGAATGAGCAGAAATTCTAAGCCCCCGTAACAATAACGAAGAGAATCGTAAATTGAAAAACCAGTCATACCCATATCGACACAATTTCAAACTTTGTTAAAATGTCACCCAGTTATCCTCAGCTAGTCTTACTGACCTAAGGGTCATAGTAACTGCCCATCTCCACAATGTGCGCGCTTACCGTTTTTAATGCCGCGGCAAATTTAAAAAGGTGATCGAAGTGAATAGTAAATTATAAAAATACAATAATATCAAGTGGTATAGCGTGCGTAAATAATCAAGATAATACCATAAGGCGTATCGGAACGTTTTTTTCCAATGTACTAGAGACAGGTAATATTTCTTAGTAATATTAATTTAAACCGGAAAGAATATATATAATGAATATAATAAAAGTTGACAATGTTTTATCTTATATTTATTTTGTTAACAAATAATACAATATTACATAAAAAAAAAGTTCTCAAACTACCCCTACTTTGCAGAAAAATGTGTAGGCGGCCAGCTATGAGACACGAACTCACACCTCCGTAATTACGCGTCGCGGTGCTCTAGCTGATTAAGGTAAACTACTCACGAAAAATTCTTCTGCAAATTTAAGATGTATAGAAATCTCGCTTTATGTGACGCTAGCGTATGTTAAATTCAAATTACGATAAACGTAAACAAACAAACGAAGTTTGCTTTTAGAAGCATTGGGATGTCTTAGAAAGTTTCAAAAAAGTGATTTTAAATTCTCAAACGCAGGATAATGCTAATAATATAGCCTGAACAGGATAAACTACCTCTATTTTGCAGAAAAAAAGTGTAGGCGGCCATACACTTTTTTCTGCAAAATAGGGGTGTATATATATATATATATATATATATATAAAGTGAAGTATATTTGCCACTTAAATGTGGCTGACCCCGAGGGAGGATGTTACTGTTGCTTTTAGCCCCAGGAGGACATCTCCTTCAGCTGGCTATCGACACACTTCTGTGTCCTGTCTGTATTTGCCAAGGGAAGTTATCCTTCCCATCTTGGTCTACGATACGTACGTACTCGAGTTTCAGGGTTATTTCCCTTCTTCAGCGTACGACAATCGCCGACCTTCGATGCAAAAGGCATCCCTTGGCAAATATATATAAGTTTTTCCAGTGAAATTATTCACTGATATCGAAAAACTGAAAACAAGCAATGTTAAATCTCTGAACGAGGTATTAACAGTAACTGCACGATAAAGTGAAGTATATTTGCCACTTAAATGTGGCTGACCCCGAGGGGTGGATGTTACTGTTGCTTTTAGCCCCAGGAGGACAGGACACAGAAGTGTGTCGATAGCCAGCTGGAGGAGATGTCCTCCTGGGGCTAAAAGCAACAGTAACATCCACCCCTCGGGGTCAGCCACATTTAAGTGGCAAATATACTTCACTTTATCGTGCAGTTACTGTTAATACCTCGTTCAGAGATTTAACATTGCTTATATATATATATATATATATATATATATATATATATATATATATATATATATATATATCTGAAAGTTTTGGTTCACTTTCGGAGTTTTGCTTCGAAAGGAGGTTTTCCCCTCTTTCTCAAAGGCTGTCATTACCGTCGAGACAGTACTCCTTGATACATCAAACATTTCGGCTATTTTCGTTACGCTGGCGCCTGCCAGACGATCACCAACAATTTGGCCTATTTGAAAGTCCGGTAGATCTATCATTTTAATGAATTTTAATTTGCATTTTCTAATGATATCTGGAAAGAAACAGCAATTTTAGTAAAACATATTAAGCAACACTAATGATAAATCAAAAAATATAAAAATAAACAAGCTTTTTGACGGTTTTATAGATACTTCAAAATTATGATGCTATGATGTTAGGTGTTTTCATTATTTTGTCCAACCCCTGTATATACATGTATATATATATATATATATATATATATATATATACATATACATATACATATACACACATATATATACATACATATATATATGTACACATGTATATACATATATATACATACATATATATACACACATATATACACACATATATATATATATATATATATATATATATATATATATATGTATATATATATATATATGTATATATATATATATATATATATATATATATATATATATATATATATATATATATATATATATAAATTAGGACGAAAGCTGCCGTGAATTAGCTCCAAGAAGCCATCGCCTCTAGCTAGCTATGTGACACACGAAACCTGTGTCCTTTATAACCTTCGAACAGGGGAGGTCAGCAGTGTTCCCCTGCTGGTTTGGCATCTGCAGACTAGTTTCAGGGTGTTGCCCCTTGTCAATGCAGAGCAGCCAAGCCCTAGCCAGGCGGCGCTGCTGACTATCTGTTCGAAAGTTATTTATCTAATTTCAGTGGAATCTATCCACTGGTTTTCAGAAATAGAGTTATTAATATTTCTAAGTCTCTCTAAAGGAGACTACGACAGCGGTACTGGAAATTAATAGTCATCGCCAAGCCAACATGGCAGTCCCAAAATTAGGACGAAAGCTGCCGTGAATTAGCTCCAAGAAGCCATCGCCTCTAGCTAGCTATGTGACACACGAAACCTGTGTCCTTTATAACCTTCGAACAGGGGAGGTCAGCAGTGTCCCCCTGCTGGTTTGGCATCTGCAGACTAGTTTCAGGGTGTTGCCCCTTGTCAATGCAGAGCAGCCAAGCCCTTGCCAGGCGGCGCTGCTGACTATCTGTTCGAAAGTTATTTATCTAATTTCAGTGGAATCTATCCACTGGTTTTCAGAAATAGAGTTATTAATATTTCTAAGTCTCTCTAAAGGAGACTACGACAGCGGTACTGGAAATTAATAGTTATCGCCAAGCCAACATGGCAGTCCCAAAATTAGGACGAAAGCTGCCGTGAATTAGCTCCAAGAAGCCATCGCCTCTAGCTAGCAATGTGACACACGAAACCTGTGTCCTTTATAACCTTCGAGTTATGATGATGATGATGATATACACCTATATCTACCGACAAAATCGAGGACTGCGATGGGTACGAGAATGGCCCCCTCCTTTGCTAACCTATTCATGGGATATCTAGAAATTAGTCTTTATAATAAGGTTCAAGAAAAAAATATATATATATATCAGTTGTGGTGTGCAAGAGAGACGATTGCGCTGGTATGGACATGTGGTGAGAACGGATGAGGATAGCTGCGTGAAAAATTGCCACACCCTAACAGTTGAGGGAACCCGTGGAAGAGGTAGGCCCAGAAAGACCTGGGCTGAGGTGGTGAGGCAAGACCTTCGAACATTGGGCCTCACCGAGGCGATGACTACTGACCGAGACCTTTGGAAATGTGCTGTGCGTGAGAAGACCCGGCAAGCCAAGTGAGATCGTTGCCAGTGCCCCTGGACTGGCTCTTGTGCGGGTGGCACATAAGATGCACCATTTTGAGCGTGGCCGTTGCCAGTACCGCCTGACTGGCCTTCGTGCGGGTGACACGTAAAAGCACCCACTACACTCTCTGAGTGGTTGGCGTTAGGAAGGGCATCCAGCTGTAGAAACTCTGCCAAATTAGATTGGAGCCTGGTGTTGCCATCCGGTTTCACCAGTCCTCAGTCAAATCGTCCAACCCATGCTAGCATAGAAAGCAGACGTTAAACGATAATGATGATGATGATGATGATGATATACACCTATATCTACCGACAAAAATCGAGGACTGCGATGGGTACGAGAATGGCCCCCTCCTTTGCTAACCTATTCATGGGATATCTAGAAATTAGTCTTTATAATAAGGTTCAAGAAAAATACGGCAGCCCATTCTCCCTATACATAGAATATAACTGGAAGAGATACCTGGATGACCGTTTCATTCTGTGACATGAGAGTATAGAGAGACTTAAAGAATTTCAAGCACTTATAAATGGACTTGACGTAAACATTCAATTCACGACATCCTTATTAAGAAATCTAACAACGTAATAGAAACAGATATATACTATAGACCCACGGACTCAAAGCAATATCTACCGTTCAACACACCAGAATGAACATCCCCTTCAACCTAGCAAAAAGGTTATGTACTATAGTTTCTAATGCAACCACCAGGGACACTCGACTACATGAGCTCAGGATACTCTCACCACCAGGAACTACCCATCTACACTAATTGACACATGCTTTCAACGAGCCCTTCAACTCAGCATCCACGAACTCAGACATCCCAAATTAAAGAAAGCCTTACAACCAAAAGCCCTACCATACATTTCCACATACAACCCTCTTAACAACGAAGCCTTCGACACCATACTTCAAAACATTCCCTTGCTAAAAAAGGACCACAGAATGAACTTAATCCTCCAAACACACACCATTATAAAAAGCAAGAGACAGCCCAAATCTATGAAAAGTCTCCTGACACAAGCTCGAATACCCTCACCAAAAACACTGAAGCTGTCTGTAAAAAAATGCGGTAGACCCAACTGCGGAATATGCGTCAATCTAATTGAGAGATCAGAGTTCTCCTTCTAACAGGGACAAAATTTCAAAGTGAAAAGTAACTTCACATGTAATTCGGAGAACCTGATATACGCACTAACCTGCTCTGGGTGTCAAGAGCAGTACATAGGCCAAACAAAAAACAGCCTACGTCAACGGATGGCTCTGCACAAATCCCAAATCAAAATTCCCAAAAACAGAAAAATAGCATTCAGCCAACACATCGATATTTGCTCCAATAATAAAAATCCAAGTTTCAGAATTTTCCCCTCTATCAATTCAGAGACGATACAACCTACAGCCAAAGAATTAGTAAAGAGTCTCTCTTCATCATAAAATACAGACCCCTTCTGAACGCATCTACAACAAATAACACCTCCACCACGACCTTAGAATAACACACACACAAATATTAAAAATGATAAACGGATTTATTTTAAAACGGGGGCACCAGTTTTCATTTATGTTTTATGTAGTGTTTTTGGTACCGAAAGACTTTCAAACTTCGTATACTTATCTATTTTGTGTTATAGAACAGAAAAAAATTTTGTATTCGAATTTATTTCATGTAAAAAATTGTCTTATTTCGATAATTTCTACTAATCACTGACGTCTATTCAGTTGAAAACAGTTAGCGCTGTAACGGTGTATATCGTATTAATCCCCTAACCCTAACACTAACCCTAACTAGACTGTTAACCGTAACCGTAACCCTAACCCTAACCCTAAAACTAACCCTAACTCGAGAATCCGAACTCTAAAATTGTTACACACATAGATACGCACAGCGTAATTTAATATATAAACAATATATGCGTATAAATTACGATTAAACCGGATGAAATATGTCACATGGAATAACATTTTTATGACCGGTCAGCGGCAACTCTATTCAGCTGAATAGACGTCAGTGATTGGTTGAAATTACAGAAATACGACAACTTTAACATGAAATAACTTATTAAGAAGAAATTTTTGTTAAGAAGTCTAAGAGAAAAAGATGTTTTATATGACACATTCTACCAGTGTCCCAAGTTTCAAAGTGTTTCGTTAGTGTTTCGTTAAGAAAATACTGGCGCCCCCGTTTTAAAATAGATCCTGATAAACTCCAAATAGATACTCAAGGAATTATAAAAATATAAAATTATATAAAAGAAAAACAACCCCAATCACTACTCACTCGACTAGTTACTATCACATTATCCTGCATTCTATTACTATTTCTCTTCTTCTCCCCATCCCTCATCTTCTCCGTCATCTTCTTCTTACTTTCCACCACCTCCTCCCTTACTTTATTACTACTACTGCTGTTTAGAATAACACCTACGCACACATTATAAACAATACAGATCCCTACGACTTCTTCTTATCCAAGAATTCACAAGGACCTCGAGCCCACAAGAGTTACTAAGTGAAACAGAGACAGACAAAAACAAGAAAAATGCCCGTTATTTGAATACTATACAAATATGTCTTTAAAAAGACTTTTCGGATCTATTTCAAAACGGGGGCACGAGTATTTTCTTAGGGACACTGGTAGAATGTGTCATATAAAACATCTTTTACTCTTAGTCTTCTTAACAAAAAAATGTACATCGCAAGTTATTCCATGTTAAAGTTGTCGTATTTCTGTAATTTCAACCAATCACTGACGTCAATTCAGCTGAATAGAGTTACTGCTTGCCGATCATAAAAATGTTATCCCCTGTGGCATATTTCATCCGGTTTAATCGTAATTTATACGCATATATTGTTTATATAATAAATTACGCTGTGCGTATCTGTGTGTGTAACAATTTTAGAGTTCGGATTCTAGAGTTAGGGTTAGTTTTAGGGTTAGGGTTACGGTTACGGTTACGGTTAACAGTCTAGTTAGGGTTAGGGTTAGGGTTAGGGGATTAATACGATATACACCGTTACAGCGCTAACTGTTTTCAACTGAATAGACGTCAGTGATTAGTAGAAATTATCGAAATAAGACAACTTTTTACATGAAATAAATTCGAATACAAAAATTTTTTCTGTTCTATAACACAAAATAGATAAGTATACGAAGTTTGAAAGTCTTTCGGTACCAAAAACACTACATAAAACATAAATGAAAACTGGTGCCCCCGTTTTAAAATAGATCCGACTTTTCTTTTAAATTTACCAAAATTTAATTTTTCAATGATTTTTCAAAAATTTATTATTCATATTTACTGTTGAAAAGATCTCAAGGATCGAAACCGGTACTGTAATGGGATCTTTTTAGTTTGACGGGCAACACTTGTTTTCTTAACGAAACACTTTCAAACTTGGGGTACTGGTAGAATGTGTCATATAAAACATCTTTTTCTCTTAGCCTTCTTAACAAAAATTACTTCTTAATAAGTTATTTCATGTTAAAGTTGTCGTATTTCTGTAATTTCAACCAATCATTGACGTCTATTCAACTGAATACAGTGCTCTTTTTATAAACAATAATTTTTACCGGTGTCAAGAGTGTTATTCCCTGTTTAATTATATCATTATTCCCTAGTAAGGGTTTAGGGTTTTAGGGTTAGGGATCGGGTTTTAGAGTTATGGTTAGGGTTTTAGGGTTAGGGTTGGGGTTAGGGTTAGGGTTATGGTTATGAGTGAGGTTATGGCAAAAATAATCATAACCCTAACTGTAATCCTAAAACTAACCCTAACTCTAAAACCCGAACCCTAACCCTAAAACCCTAAAGCTAAAACCAGTACAAATGCACGAACGATGTCATAATAAGAGTAACACGGGTAGTTGTTGTTGACAAACAACGGCACTAATTTCATTCAAGGGAAAAGATCCCATGACACCGCTGTTGACATTCCACGGCATTAGTTGTTTTCACCTCAATAGACGTCAGTGATTGGTTGAAATTACCGAAATACGACAACTTTTTACATGAAATAACTTCGAATACAAAAATTTTTATCTGTTCTATAATACAAAATATACAAGTATACGAAGTCTGAAAGTGTTTCGGTACCAAAAACACTACATAAAACATTAATGAAAAATGTTGTCCGCCAAACCCATGTTCTTTATAAAAATATTTTAGCATTTTCTACTTTGTCTTTTTTCCACACACACACACACACACACACACACACACACACACACATACACACACACACACACACATACACACACATATATATATATATATATATATATATATATATATATATATATATATATATATATATATATATATATATATATATATATACACACATTTTTTCTATCAGTAATTAACAATACAAGATAAATAGGTTCTTGTGAATGCCAAGGTCAGCGCTTATTGATCGCTAGTAGTAGTAAACACATTTGGCCTCTGCCGACCCCAAGGGTGTGAGGCTCCCTTTGTCTCCTTACTGCACAGGAATACGAAAGCTCATTGCTAATTTTCATCCCACCATCTGCCGAACCTATTTACAGACCTGTGGAGTTTGGCCTATTCACCAAGCTTGTTTTCTTCCTCCTACTATTCCCTTCAATCCTCACATATTTATGATTATCTCAAGGACAAGACAAAAGTCGAAACTAAACAACATTTAATAATTAATTCGTTCGTTTTATTGGCCACAAGGGCTAATATCAATTAAAAACATATAAGGACAAAGACAGGACGAAGGTTACAAAAGGTTTTGTCCGAAAAGGTAGGAAAGTTCGTCTAAACAGAGGAAGAAAACGGAGAAAGATATAATAAATAAATAGATAAATAAATAGATAAATAAATAAGTAGAACTCCCAAAGGGGGAGGCGCTTCGAAAAAGGAAAGGTTACACGTGGAAAAACCCATAAAACCACGGAAGCCTGGTCAGAAAAATAAGAAAGGGGTATAGAGCCCTTTCTCCTTTTACATTACCTTTTTTTTTCTACAGGTGTATTCTCAGAATCGGTCCGTTTATACTGGCCATTCTTCCAACAGTCACCCATCTTTCAACGAATTTGCTATGAGACAGCACTTCCCTCTCTACTCTCATCTTCCTTTTCAAGTGGAACTTGAAAAAGTTGATGAGGCCTTGGCCAAAGAGGAAAGTGTCTGTCTTTAGCCCTTTCAAACGGGTCCACCATATCACCTCTTTCGCTACAGCCACTAGGCATAGGAAAATTGCCTTGCCCTCCTGGTTAAAGGAGGTCGGCGGGTCAATTCTCACGATGGATCCAGCTGATAGCCGGATCCGTCCTACACGTGACAGTAGCTGTTCGATATGGACCCACAGGTCAGCAATGCTCGGGCACTGGACGAGTGCGTGCAGAACGGTTTCGTCGTCCTGAGCGCACCGCGCACCTCGGGCAGGCCCGGTTGACGGCACTTCCATGTCGGTAGAGTTTATCTCGAACAGGTAGTGCACCTCGGTAGCACTGCCAGGCGAGGGACCTTTGGAAATTATCCATGGGCCCCGGCCCGAAAGTTCTCCTGAACAGACTGCTTAGCTGATTATCCTCGACGCCTAGAGTTTCCCCGAGAACGTCGTCGCACTTTTCTCCCACTAACCCTCTATAGAACGCTAGAGTGGAGCTACTACCGATCGCACTGCCCGCCTGACTGAGGGCGGTGAGAGCTTGACCACACATTAGTAGTAGCAAAGGTGGCAGATTTAAATAAATAACAGTTATACTCACGCCGTGGCTACAAACGTTAGCCAAGACTATACAGATCAAGGCACTATTTTGGTAACTAATGATGGACAATGCTGTAATAGCAAGGTTAAAGTAATTGTAACGGCATTAATGGAGGAGTCGATAATAGTGGCACAGACAACAGCCGTCTCTACATCTGGCAGAATTCAGGGCTCAATACTAATAATTTTAATGTAGCACAAATATGTCTTACGAAACAAATAGGAAAACTATAATAGCACACCAAATCACTTGTCCTATGGTGAATCTGGAAACCCGTGCCCCAGGACAGAGCCAGCCTGGGATCGAAAAGTCAGCCACTGGCGCAAACTCTTCTTTGAATACGAACCTGGATGGTCACTTCAACGGGAACCGCCCCACCTCGAGACCTCGAAGGCCACCACCACAGCCACCACAGATAGAAAAAGGTAAGAGGATCAAATGTACCCGAAAAGAGTATACTGAAATAATATACGCCTATTACTATGCATTAGGCAGGTCATCTGTAGAGAAACACACCGCACACTCTTATCAAATATGAAGAACATGAAATCAATATAGCAGACTATATTTGGTCGAAAACAATTTAGCAAATGGGAGTAGGGATATCTTCAGAAATGAAGAAATCGCAGATAGTTAAATACTGCGATCAAACATGCAGCGGAAAATGACCTAAATATATGACAGCAAGGAAATGAAAAACATGACGAAGAGAGTAACTCTCCACGAGTCTCAATTGAAAGACTGTCATCTGTCCATAGCAAACAAACATCTGGAGAAATAAATTGCAATGAACCTGATAATGATGGCGAGGGAAGTGGTAAAGAAACAATATTTGAAGACTACACATTTACTGATGAACGCAAACAGTCTATGATAGAACTGAAGCAGAAAATCTTAAATAAGCTTGCAGTTGTAAGACACGCCAGTATGCATGAGAGATAACTACTTTATAAGCTCTCAAATACAATCCAAAATAGAAAACAAATTAAATTGGAAACTGTATAACAAAGAAATTATGCAAGATCTAAAACCAATCTTACTGAATTAAATGAAATTATTTACGTAGCTGCTAATACAATTGAGACCAATTGTGTACATCTGAAGAAACAAAGAAATACAAACTTGAGAAGAATTTGAAACGGGAGCAGTAAATTTCAAAGCGATTGAAATAATGAGAGGTGAAATATCAATATTGAACGAACTAATCTGTGGCAACAATTTAAAAACCAGAAAAGGCGGAAGGATGAAGAGAAAACGTTAGATTCTCACTATGCGAAGAACTGCTTTCAGTAAAAGAAACACTGCAATAAAATGTCCAAGCAAAATCTCAAAGAATACAAAGATTTGAGAAGACAAATTTTACAAGCAAAATAAACTGTTCACATCCAATGCGAAAACATTCCACAGAGAAACAGAGAATGAGAAAATAACCGTTGAAGACACCCCCTCCCCCCCAATTTCCATCGAAGAAGTTGAATACTTCTGGAAAAATATCTGGAGCAATTAAAAGACCTGCAATGAAAATGCAGAATGGATTAGTCGCACATGAGGATCCTACCAAAACTTATCAGAACAGGCATGGGAAAACATCACAATAGCAGACCTAAGTATGACACTCACGATGGCTTATAAGTGGAAATCTCCTGGTAATGATAGGGTGTCAAATTTCTGACTTGCCTCGCTCCCGTACGCACACGAAAACTTAGTCCAGTTATTCGATGAAATTATGAGAGATCCCACGAAAACACCTAATTGGTTAGCAAGAGCTATTACTTACCTTCTCCCAAAGAATAATGAAACCGAACTTATCCAAAACTATCGGCCCATAACATGTCTATCTAAGACGTATAAAATTTTAACATCCATCCTCGTGGAGAAAACATACAAATTTATGGAACAGAACGATATTTTCTCCGCTGAACATAAAGGGTACCGATGAGGCTCACATGGATCCAAAGACGAACTCTTAATCAATCGCATGATCCTTGAGAACTGTTATAACAAACGTAGAAATCTCAGTTCCGCATAGAATGATTATAAAAATGGCCTTCGACAGCATACGGCATTCATAGATCTTGAAATCGCTGGTTATCTTCAAAATTTCTCCTATGATTTCAAAAATCCGTAAGCTGCTGACATGCATAAGATGCACCACCTAAAGGCAGACGCACATCGCCTTTACTTACACAGATCTCATGGAGGTCGGGGCCTGATCAAATTTGAAATCTCCTACAAAACCACCACAATTGGACTGGCAAAATATCTTGAAACATCTAACGACTGGATGCTAAAGCTCGTTGCAAAACCATGAAAAGCGTAAGAAGCTTCATTCTGTTATGAAGGAGAGCAAGAAATTTTCAACTGAGTTTATGCATAATACCCAGGTTGAACAGCATGAGGGGAAGTGCAGCACCCGTAGTTGCAAAGAAGGTGCCTTTTGCTGAACCGCTAATATACGAAGACTTAAACACACCAGCATCGGTTGTCAAGCGATGGTAGAGAGACAAACACAGACACACAAATATATGCATATATATATATATATATATATATATATATATATATATATATATATATATATATATATATATATATATATATATATATGCGATGAGCTTATTTCAGTTTCCGTCTACCAAATCTGCTCACAAATCTTTGGTCGGCCCGAAGCTATATTGTGTGCCATGCAGAGTGACTGAACCGGAACCATCTGATCGGCAAGCAAGCTACTTTATTTCATAAATATTTGCCATAAAGGCATTACAAAGAGGAGACGAACAAAGACAGACAAACATAAAAAGGGTGAAGTAGCTGTATCGATTAAATATTTACAATTTTAAATATACAATAATAATTTTATTATATTTACAATTTACCATTGTGCTCATTACAGATGCAATTTGTAGTGGCTTTCCTGAAGGATAGGCATCCGACCACCAGGGTAGACACCTTGCCTTTTCCTTCCCTGGTTTTTTTTTGGCTTCCACTTACCTGGTGCTAAACACTCCCAGCTTTCTTGCCACAGGCTTCCATCTTCTCAGGAATCTATCTCGTGACAGATACCTCTTCTCCAGCCTGATCTTACTACTGAGGTGGTAGCAAAAAAGTTAACTAACCCCTGGCCAGATACAAAGTTATCCGTCACTATGCCTCTTACACGCATCTTCCATATTGTTTCTTTCAGTATGGCTACTACGCAGGAAAAGCAAGCTTTCCTTTCCCTGTTGAGGGAAGGAGGCGGCACAATCTCGATGATAGATTCAGCTGATAGCTGTACTCTTCCCATCGATGACAACAGTTGTTCTGCGAAAACTATCAGTCTCGTTAATTCCTGACATTCCACGAATGCGTGCAAGACGGTTTCCCTGTCCTGCCCGCACCTCGGACATGTCGGCGATACGGCACTTCCGTGCCTTGACAGTTTATCACGAACAGGTAACGCCGCACGGAAGCACTGCCAAGCCAGGGATTTCTTGTAATTGTCCAGATACCTCGGCCCGAAAGTTCTCCTGAACAGGTTGGTCAACTGATTTTCATCGTAGCCTAGGATTTCCCCAAGGCGTCTTCGGACCTAAATCCCAATAACCCGCTATGAAAATCCGCGGTGGAACTCCTGTTGCCGGCATTGCCCGCCCGAGAGAGTAGCTGAAGTGCCTGTCGGCACTCCAATTGCCAGTCTCCCAGCCTAGGTCTCTGCTTGATCCAATTACCAACGTCCTTTATGGAAGTTAATTGCGGAAGGTAGAACCGGACGTGCGGTGACCACACCTGCTCTCTATCTAGGTAAAGCCAAAGGTGCCTCAACCTTAAGGCGAATTTTTGCATTCTCAGCCAAGGCATCCCTAGCCCACCCTTTAGTGGTTTCTGGCAGCAGACAGAGCGCTTCACGAGTGGCTTCCTCCCTTCCACAAAAAGCGAAAAAGGATTCTTTCTAACTTGTTCAGCCACAAATCGGGGCAAGGCACCATCTGCACCACCTCCGCCTTTCCTAGCAAGGATAACGCCCGTCCAGACCAGATCTAGGTTAGAGCAGTCACCCTGCTGGTCACCTCGCTCCAATTTTTCTCTGTCTGGAGGCCTGGCCCGAACCAGACTCCAAGCAGCTTAAGAGGACCTTCCGTCCAACGCCTCACGACGTTATTGGACGGCATCGGCTTGCCCCTCCAGGTGCCGAGTTGCAAACCGATCGACTTGTCCTTGTTAACCTTTGCTCCTGTCACCGCCTCGTAACTTTTGATAGCCTCTTCCACCACTGGAAACTGGCCCTCATCCGTCACGCTGATGGCGATGTCATCCACATACGCCGTAGCTCCTCTTCCACACCATAGATCGTGCGGTGCTCCCCCTATCGCCTCCAACTTCCGCAACAATGGCTCGAGGGCCAACACATACAAAAGTGGAGACAGGGCACACCCCTGCCGCACTGAGCATTCGATCCCGAACGGCTTCGAAAGGAAACCGTTCACTTTTACAACAGACTCGATGTCGCTGTACAACGCAGCAATCCAACCGCGGAAGGTCGGGCCTAGGCCAGCCTTTCCGAGGACCGCCGCCAAGTACCGATGGTCGACCCTATCGAAAGCCTTAGACTGGTCTAAATGTACCAGTGACCCCTCCCCTGCGCCAGAAAGTTTTTCCACCCTCTCTAAGGATTAGCGTATAAGGTGGAGATTATTGTGGATCGTCCTGCCCGGGATAGCGCACGTTTGCGCTTCCCCGACAAGTTTATCCACAACCCGCGCCAACCTTTTCACTAGCACCTTGGCCAAAATCTTTAACTCTGTGTTGATCAAAGTTATGGGCCTGAAGTTCCCTATTTCGTCCCCCTCGCTCGGGTCCTTCTTGATCAACGTCACCACCCCTCGGCTCGCAGACTTGGGAATTCTCCCGTTCTGCTGCCAGTTGGCGTAGACGCTGGCCAGTAGGTGCCCGAACAAGTCTGGCTTACTTTTTTAGAATTCGAAAGGCAGACTATCGAGACCCGGCGGCTTCTCCCCAGGGCATTCGCCCAGTACCTCGATCACCTCCTCAGTCGTGATTGGCCCCTCACAGCACTCAGCTTCTCGTGCCGAGAGACGCGGACCACCAGACAGGAAGTCCCTAAGAGCCTCGCCATGATCCAGCGCCCCGCCACTCCCGAACAACTCGGCGAAGTGCTTGTGAAGCGCCTCGCACATCTCGTCCCGTCAATCGACCGAACGCCCATTATCATCGACAAGAGACCTAATTGTGGCATCATTGCCACGCTGGGTTTCTTCCGTACGGGCCCATCTGGCAACGTTAATTCCCTCACGGCCCAATGCGCGTACTTTAGCCCGAACTCTGCACCCCTCGGGTTTGGCTTTGAGGTGACGGTCCAAGGCCGACCTCGCTGCCAAAATGTGAGATGCGGAGCCCAACCTCAACGCCTCCTCTAGGTCCTTAACTAGTTGCCCTTCTATTCTGGCCTTATCTAGTCTTAGCTGACAGCTAAACCTAACAGACTAAAAATGAATGGCTCTCTTGAGAGCCAACCACCATCGGCTGTTAACCTCAGTGCCGGTTAACGCACTCTGTACTAACCCCTTAATCCGGCTACGGTATGCCTCACAAGTCAAAATAGACTTGTTTAGCTTCCAGTAGCCGGTTCCTCTTTTAACTGTACTATCTACATCCAGTGTACACTTGACCATTCTATGGTCAGTGTAAGCTATTTGTACGAACTGTGGACAGCTAAACTAGACTTATCTCCAGTCCTTATCACTATCTAAGTAATGCTTGAACCTTCCGTCGCCGCTCATCCAGGTCCACTCTGGGACGTTCGGGTGGTCAAGTCTGTAACAATCTGCCAGCTGAAAACGCTTAAGCAGATCTACAAGACGTGAGTTTATTTTCCTATGGATCGAGCCAACGCTATCGATGCGCGCATCAACTATAGCGTTATAGTCTCCAAAAACTAATGTCTTCGACGTCACGAGAAAGTTCAGTAGGCGCCGATAAAAATCAGTTTGAAATCCTCTAGCACAAGGTGCATAGATCCCGATCAATCTGAAGGCCTTACTGCTGTATGTCACATCAAGGACGACCAGCCCACTTTCTGGGTCTACATAGACTGTACTTGTCTGCAGAGCCAAGACTTTTCGAACCAGTACTACTACACACACTCGCCCTCCGCTCCGGCTAGGAGACATGATTTTATCGTAGTCATTCAGGAGGGGCGAGAAGGCTTGTAGACCGTCCAGCTTGGTCTCTGTAACAACCATCACATGCATGTCGTGTGATCTGAGGTCGTCGAGGAAACAAGCTTGCTTCCACTTCGAACTCAGACCACGCACATTCAAGCACCTGAGGTTAAGTGTAGTCATTCAAAACAAAAGAAAAGCAAGGGTTCTACTTACTCTTTGACTTTTCCTTTTGTTGGTGATGTTGGGGCTGACTTCACCACGTGTGAGCCAGCCCTTTCCTCCTGCTTCTGCAAAGACTCCTTCAAATACCGCGGACGGTCCGGAATGCTCTTGATGGCTTTCGGATGCCTATCCTTCATCTCCTTAAACAGTTTTTCGCTTATCCACGCACATCTCTCTTCCTTGCCTTCGGGCTGCTGCAACAGCTCTACGGAGTGGTGTTTCTTGAAGATGTCCGTGATATATTTATCCCTGATATCAAATTTTACCAGGGTTTTTGTTCCGACTTTTATTTTCAATTTTGGGACAGTGGGGCGGGATCTTTTTTCTTCTTTTTTGGGGGGACGGGGGTGGATATGGATGGGGAAAGTGCGTACGTTCTCTTTTTGTTTTGGGGTGTCGTGAACCTCACCTCGGTCACCTCCATGGTGTCTTCCGGGGGAGTTATTACTTCAGAGGGGGTGGGTGCATTTGCTTCTGTCGGGACCGGTGTGTGCGTGACCTGGGGGTTTTGGGCGTCTTGTTTGGGAGCGGGTGCCACAGATAGGGGGCTGGGAGTATTTGTTTCTGTGGGGGCTAATTTGTGTGCGGGTTTGGGGTCTTTTTTAGTAGTTGAAGGGCCTGGTGTCTGTGCACTTATTCTTTTCTTCCAAATCTCACATTCTACGCGAATGTGACCTTTTTTCTACATTCAAAACACGTGGGTTTCTTGCCCTCTACCTGGATTCTGAGGGCAATATCCTCACCCAAGAGCACTCT